>NC_056671.1:20013578-20205555 GCF_018350195.1 Panthera tigris
TGTGTGTAAAGAAAAGCTTCCCTCACAGAGATTGGAGGCACAGAGGAACCCTTTGTACTGAAGCGATCCCAAGAAAGAAGTGCATGAAGGTGTGAGGCCTGGTTTTAGGGCAGTGGTCAGAGAGCAGAGGGGAGGGGCTAGTGTGGGGCAGAAGAATGGTCAGTCACCTAAATGTTCCCCTGGCTGATGCCCATGAACTAAGAGAAGTATGACAGCAGGGACACTGAAAGCTTAAGAGCAAAGTCTCCTACCTCTTGCTATTCCCATAGTGAAACTTGCTGAGCTTTCTCACAAGAGGCTTTAACAATGGATTCGAGCTTAAAAATAGGATTGGAAGTCTCCTTATTTGAGGACAGTAGAGGATGCATCCTGTGATGACTTTTGCATAATCTCTTCCCCTAGAATTTAGGAAGACCTGTGATTTGCTTCTACTCAATAAGCACTGCAAAGGTGATGAGATGTCTCTCCTTGATTAGGTTACATTAAATGGAAAACATGGCTGGATGTCACTCCTGTGATTACATTATGTGCTGTAAGATTCCCTCTTAATGAGATTTTGCTATTTACACCAACGTGGATGAACCTAGAGGGCATTGTGCTAAGTGAAATAAGTCAGACAGAAAAAGGAAAACATCATATGATTTCACTTATACGAGGAATCTAAAAATACAAAACAAATGGAAAAAACAACAACAACAAAAAACAAAACTACAGAGAATAAGCTGGTAGTTGCTAGGTAGGGGCTAATCGGTGATGGAAAGTGGGAGGTATAGACTTCGAGTTATGGAATGCATAAGTCATGGGGATGAAATGTATAGAATAGGGAATACAGTAGGGTATTGTAAAAGTCTTGTACAGTGACAGATGGCAGTTACACTTGTAGTGAGCAGAGCAAAATGTATAGAGTTGACAAATCACTATGTTGCACACCTGAAACTAATATAACATTATGTGTAAACTACACTATGTTTAAAAATATAATATCTTATACATTACTACATATTATATGTAATATAATAAATACAAGTAATATATAATAAAAGTAGAATAATATATATTTTTAGAGATTCCATCTTAGCAAACTGGAAAGAGGTCCCCCTGCTGGTCAGGAAGAAGCAAACAGCCATGCCTATGGAGAGAGCCATGTGGCAGGATGCTGTGGGCCACCTCTAGAAACCAGAAACACCGACAGCCAAAGGCCCTCAGAAAGCCAGGGCTTCAGTCATATAGCAGCAAGGAAATGAATTCTGCCAATCAACTTGCAAGCAGATTTTTTTCTCAGTTGAGCTACTGGATAGAACGCAGCAGCCACCATACTTTCATTTCAGCTTGGAGAGACACCGAGCAGGAGACCCTGCTAAACTGATCCAGGGAAAGTGGAGTAATAAATGAGTATTGTTTCAAGCCACTAGATTCGTGGTGGTTTACTACCCAGCAATGGAAAACTGGATAATAATTCCTGGATCGTCTGGGTCACTTTGGTCTAAACCAGGTAGAGACAGGTAAGATGGAGGGAGACTTTTGTTGCTGAGTGCTGGAGTGCCCGGACCCATGGACCCATACTGAGGTGCAGAGGGATGTATTCAGGTGACATGGTCCCTGAACTGTCTCAGCCCAATGAGAAGCCCTTGTTCTTCCCATAGTCTTACCACTGAAGAGGGAGACAGTCTGCATCCCAAGGCCCAGAAGAAGGAGGGAGCTTTTATTTTTGCGAAGCTTTGTCCCCTGGGAAACTGTTTTTCTTTCCCACATCATCATAAAGAGCAACAGGAATTGTATGGGGTCCCCTTCCTGAAGCACCTACGCCCCTGGGGTGATGAGCGGAAAGGACAGGAGAAATCACAGCCTGACCGCTTGGTTGGTGTAAAGGTCTGGAACACTGCAGGTTTTAATCTTCATCTTTAATAGTTTTCATCTTTGATCTTTTAAGCTTCAATTCCCAGTGGGCTTGGAGCACCGCAGATAAATGCTATGACTATCAGTGATAATCAGCCTCGCCCGCAGGCTGTAGTCCAGCGATGGTCAAGGACCCAGTATCGCCACACCTGGAGCCTGAGAATAGAGCTGGAATCCCTGAAGGCAGAGGACTCACAGCATCCATCTGGAATATGGGGGCCATTCCCGCTCGTTGTTGGTGCCAGAAGACAGGGTTGTAGATTCTAGTATGGCTGCTGCTTCTGTGCAGGAGATGCAACAATCTGTCTCAAAGTCCCAGACACGGAGGGAGGCTGGGTCAAGGAAGAACTGGGCCCAGGACGCAGAGAGGGAGGAGAAATGCAGAGAAGGTGACCCAGGTGAACCTGGGAAGAGGCAGAGAAGCGTCAGTCCAGGTACCCACATGACCTCTTCCTTGACACTCACCTGTGTCCTAAGTGAGGCGGGGAAGGGAAGGGAAGTGGAGCCAAGGCCATGGTGAAGACACCCCAGAGCTCTTCCTCCTCAGACCCCAATACTCGGGCAGGGCACACAAGACTTTCTTATCCCCTCTGCATAGTTTGAGATGCAAGGGGGCTCTCCATACAAGTTTGCTCCTGAACTCTGGTGATTCTTAATTCCTCCTCTGCCCCAGGCCCTGAGGCTTAGCACCCAGAGGAGCATGAAGATGACCTACCCCAGGCAGGAAAGGTGTGGGGGACCTAAGTCCTCTTCCCAAGAAATTACTTTGAGGCCAGATCTGTGGGGCCTGGAGCTACAGAAGTACCACCTCCAGGGATCAGTGAGCACTTGGCCTTCTAGTGAGTTTCCCTCTATTTTTTTCGTAGTTCTAAAATAAAAATAGCTCTATTTTCATCGCTGGTCAAGAAAAAAATATGATAGAAAAAGTTCCAATAAATACAGAAAGGCATTTTAATATACCCAGTGTTATTTTAGTGACCATCTTCTGGACACCTTGGCCTGCTTATTTTGTGTGTCTCCCAGAAGGTAGAGCCCATGTAACTTTCACTTCCTCCCAGGAATACTGTAAACATTCATAAAGATTACTTGAAGCAATGAATGAATGAATGGAATATTCATGTTTTAATTTTATGTGAAGAGGACTGCATTGTATGATCAATCATGTGATCTGCATTTTGCTTTCAAATATTACAGACATCATCTCATCTTTTCAGTGTATCAATTGCAGTCAACACCAAAACAGCAATCAGGCCTCAGGGCTCCTGAGCAACTGGGAGGAGCCTGCCAGCCTTTGTAACTTTTCATACCAGCCCCTTTGTTTTCTTCAGAGAGTTAGTTACAACTTGCCACTTTAAAACAATGGTGTTCTTGTTTTGGGGTCTTTTTTTTTTTTTCTTTCAGTTTTCATCCAAAACTTAATGAGCCAGAGACTGAGTATATCTGCCTGAGGGTTGCATCAGTACCACTCAAGGACAAATGTTTGTTGAACGAGTCCAGAAGACCAGAGGAAGGAGAGGCTGAGTGTCTCCAGATCCAAGCACGAAAAACTTGAGTTTTAAATGAGCTCTGTTCTAGGTGACTAACGTAGATCCAATGAGGATCAAGGTAATGACCTCATTTGCATGTACCTATGTATTCACACACTCTCTTCAGCTCTGCTATACCTCACAGGCATAGGGATATCTGGGGGAATGGCAAGGTAGACCCACAAAAACCACCCAGCCTTTACTTCCCTGTTACTCTCAGCCACCAGGACCTTCCTGCGGCCTGTGGTAACAGATTTAGGACCCTCTACATGACCAAGGCACAATGCCCGACCCTACCTCCCTTTCCAGAAAAAACACAATCTCAAAGTGTGAGGAGGTATAGTCCCTTAGGCCAGTGTGAAGGAGGCATGGGGCCGCCCCCTTGTGCTTATTTTAAAAAAAAAAATGTTTATTTATTTATTTAGAGAGAATGAGACAGAGGCAGAGAAAGACTCTCAAGCAGGCTCCATACTCTCACCATGGAGCCAGGGCTCGATCTCACGACCCTGAGATCGTGACCCGAGTCAAAAGAGTCCCACACTTAACTGACTGAACCACCCAGGCACCCCTTGTACTTCCTTTTCTTTTTTTTAAAGTTTATTTATTTTGAAAGAGAAGGTGAACAGGGGAGGAGCAGAGAGAGAGAGAGAGAGAGAGAGGGAGAGAGAGAATATCGAGCGGGCTCTGTGCTGCCAGCACCAGAACCTGCAGGGCTAGATCTCACTAACCTTGAGATAATGACCGACCTGAACCGAAACCAAGAGACCAGGAGTTGGACGCTTAACGGATTGTGTCACTCAGGCGCCCCCTTCTTTTTTTAAATTGAAGTACAAGCTACCTCCGCTTTGCTCTTAACCCCTCTCTTCTCACCAGGAAAGGATCCTCAACCATCTGGGTCATGCCATCTCCCAGAAGCCCGACTTTTCTTTTCCCAAACGGACTGACCGGAAGCAGGTGCTCAAACCAGACACCGGCCTTGCAGACACAGGTCTTGGAACCATTCGGGCTGCCAGATCCCCAGTGCCCCCTGGTGGCCCCTGACGCAGAATCCCAAGGGTGAAGGGGCCACAGCGCTGAGAGACGCCGACCACCAGACCACCGGTACCGGGCGGTGCCTATCCATCCCTCCTCGGCAGCCTTGACCTCCCCGCTTCTCACGACCGCCCTCCCACATTTTCAGCCTTCTGGTCTAGTCCTGACTTTATCAAAAGTTATTTGTTGCTGAAAGAGAGGAAGCCTGCATTTAGGAGTAGTGAAAGCTGAGATCATCCAAGGACTGGGGGAGGTAAGTAGTGCAAACCCAAGAATCTGGCTTCTGAAAAAGCTCTGGAAAACCAAATTCGGGGGGCGGGAGGGAGACTGAAGAAAGCACACCCCAGAGAGAGGACGATCTAATCAAACCCCAGCTGGGGTCTCCTCTGCCGCAGGGGTTACATAAACGGTAAAGTCCATGGAGTAGGAGGCATTGGCCTGGCCAAAGGCAAAAACATCTTTTCTAGACAAGGAGGTGGGAGTGGGGCGAGAAGCCTCGCTCAGGGCCCCGGCACCCCACATCCCGCTCCGGGTGGGGGTGGGGGGTGGGGAGTTCCAGGCCTCGAGCCTCTCCTCCGTCCCAAAGGCCTCCTTCATCCCACTCCAGCCCCATCCCCCACTTCCTTTACCGCATCCGACCCTCCGTACCCCGTGGAACCCACCCTAATCGTCCCCATCTCTCATCCCCCACCGCGACTCTCGTGCCCCCCACTCTCCCACCTCGCAGCCAAGTGGGCGTGGCCACAGGCACCACCCCTCCCCATCTTGCATCCTCTCTAGCTCATTAAAATAAACCCCTTCTGGACTCCTTGGGCGACCCCACTCGTGATCCTAAGATCTCGTGAGATTTTGCCCTGGAAGGAAAGAGAAACCGGGATTGGTCAGATAAGGCTGTTTGCGGAGGCTGAGCTCAGTGCAGCTTGCTGAGTCATTGCGCGTCCTTTCCCTCCAGCGTCTGTGCGCGGGAGACCTCGTGGTCCAGTGCGCGGTCTGCAGAAAACGTAAGTTCAAGCCCCGGATCCTCCGCTTTCTCTTAGGGTGACCTTGGACTAATCGCTGGTTAGCACCCCCCCTCCCCCAACTCTCACCCCTATTTTTTTATCTGAAAAGTGAATTATCAAAACGGAGGGTTGGAGTGAAGACCGAACAACATGCTCTGGCTCAGGTCAGGCCATGTACGCCACCTGCTTCGTAAAAGTGGCCGTGGTTATGAGTCTCAAACGTAATAATTCATCGAACTCGGGCGTCTGCGTTTATTGTTTGATCTCATTAGCTGGATGGGTATGCACTTGAAATGGGGTGGCTTTTCTAGGAATCTGGCCCCTCTGGAAGTGCCACGGTATGGGCGGACAGAAGAAGGGGCAGAAACGTGGTCTGTGTCTTCGCGGGAAGGGTTGCTTTTGACTGACCACAGGGTCTGCCACTCCAGATTGTTCTCTGGTTCAGCTCATGAGAAATTGGTAGTCGGATTTGGAGATTAGAGGGCGCCCCCCCCTCCCCCCCCCCCCCCCCCCCCCCCGCATTGGGCAGGACCGGGTCTCAAGTATTCAATTTCCTCAGCAGTGTTCGCTGAGATTTTCATAGGGGCCCGTGGCTTGCTCAATACACGTGTTAACACACAACCTCTTTGTTTCTCGAGCGTTTTGGTTCTTGCTCTCAGACTTGGGTAGATAACAGGTGACTGAGACGTTAGGAGACCAGGGCCACCAAGTATTGGAGGACCTTGAGGCCGGTCTGAGCCAGACCACAGTGGACAGAAGACGTCTTCAGGTAAGCTGCCCCCCCCCCCCCCCCCCCCCCCCCCCCCCCCCCCCCGCCCAACCATCTTAGGTGTCTGGAAAAGCCCTGTTGTTCCCTCTGTTCTTATCTTGGAGGAGCTGGATGGAGTCTGCTCCATCTGGAGGCTGCTCAAGAGGGGAGGAAGATGCAGAAGGAGCTTTTATTTTTTTTCCAGTCATTTCCCCAGTGGAGCATTTGTCCTGTTGCTTTCTTATTAGAAGGAACTGTCTTGTGCTGGGGGCTTCATTCCCAAAGCCACGGTAATGTTCACAACCTCTGCTTGGGGGCAGGAGCAGGGCTGGCATCAGACCCTAGAGACTTGACTCCTGTTTGGTGTCAAGCAGGGACGGAGTGGGTGAGCCCAGGGAAGTTTTGGTCTCACTGCCCTGTGGGCTTGGGCCACTGGGGGTAAAGGGACACTCCTTGAAAGAGAACAATAATAGTGCCCAATTAGTGCTCCAGACAAATCCCAAGATCAGGGAGGACTATGGTCTGACTTGAAACTGGAGAAGGGACGGAGGCCCGGGACAACCTCATGCATTGTGTCAGGCAGCACATGGGCATCCTTGATAGCAAGACGCCTGGCTTATAAGCCCAGAGTTACCGTGGCCTCCAGAGCAGGAAATGATGACCTTCCGTCCCAGAGCCACAGATACTAAGAGTGTCTGTGTCAGAACACGCTGGGACCAGGACCCTGAGAGGAGGAGGACCTGCAAAGAGGAGAGGTCAAGGTGAAAGCCATGATTCCAGAGGAGATTGGGGCAGAGGGGGAGAGAGGGGTCAGCCCCAGGCGACCAGAATGTCTCCCCTCCTTAGTGTCCCTCACCTGTGCAGAGTGCCAGGAAGATGAGCAGAGCAGAACCCAGGCCACGGTGGAGATGTCGCAGAGGTCTACTTCCTGTGGCGCCAGCGCCGCCCTGGGCCCCCCTTCTTATCCCCTGCTTCACATGTGGCAGGGACCTGCATGTGCCTCTGTACCTCAGATCCTGTGGGTGACACCCCATCAGTGAATTCTCTTACTTGCTCCTGCCGAGGGTGTGCAGGGGAGACGGGTTCTCGCAGGAGTTGTTCTGAGCCTGACTCAACCAGAGAGACAGAGCTGCTGAGCAGAGGTGCCTCTAGACAGTGAGCTCAGGTCTTTGCAGATTTCTTCCTGGGAATATTGCACCCCTCCCCAACCCATCCTTCTGGATGCCTGACAAGGCCCACAGACTCAGCTGGTACAGACCTGCTGACCCCATGAGTGGAATGTTCCCATTCTCAGGTGACTTCTCCATGCTCAGCACAGAGCCCGACATACAAGGCTCGATCTCCCAACCGTGAGATCATGACCTGAGCTGAAAGAAAGAGATGCTTAACCCACTGAGCCGCCTAAGCATCCCGACATTTTATGTCTTGAGAAAGTAGAGGCTAGAAAAGTGAACTGCTTTGGTAACTTCCTAAGTTCTACCAAACACGAGGAATTCTTTTTACTCATCGTTGTGATTGAGAATCCAGCTTCAAGCGCACAGTGCCCATCTCCCGCAGAAGTGTAAAGGGAGATTACAGCTATGACAAAGGGTTGAAGATACTCCGGGGGAACTGATCCTGGCAAAAACCTTCACACGAAAGGAATTCTCTCAAAAATATGTCATGGCGTTGAAAACACGAAGGATAAGATATCGGAAGCCTCCCCAAACTTAGAAGGCAGCATGATAGTTTGCCAGGGCACAGAAAAGATGCTCACTCTGTACCAAAAGTTATAGGAGAAGAACCATAAGCAATGTTAAAACCACTTTTGATACTTTTTTTTTTTTACAGAGAAGGGATTTAATTTTTAGTGTTTAAAATCAGTGTACTAAATAAACAGTAGTTTTACTATTTTATTCATTTCTTAACATACTTGTAACTGATAGGAAGAGAATTCTTAATGGGTTAGCAAAAAATAATTTTTAAATTGCCACAGAAAAGCCATAACTTTGCCTGTGAATGGTTAAGGTGGCTTTGCATAGTTTCATCTTGCATGGTCACTTTTATGACCCTGTTCTACCACACAAAGCAAAGTCAACCTGTGATTAACTTATTTTTCAGCTTGCTGCTTTTTCATTTGCTTACTCAATAGAATGCAAGATGCGTGACCCTCAGTAAGTGTTTTTGAGTAAATCACGGATTGAGAAGAGAGCATGTGTCTGGGTATGGGGCAAGGGGCCAGCTGGTCCAGAGACATCCCTGTGAACATGCTCCAGTGCCTCCTGTCAGCCCTCAACTTACGGCATAGGGGATTTTTCCCACCAAGTGTGAGGCCAGTGTCCCTGGAACCCCGAGGATCATTGCTTCCTGTCCAGTGGAACAAATCCCAGTGGAAAGTGCCTGATAGCCTGATGCATCTGGCTTTACTGTGAGCTACCATGACCTTCTTATGGCTTGGAGTCCAAGATTTGAGGGTCATGGGGCGCCTGGGTAGCTCAGTTGGTTGAGCGTCCCAACTTCAGCTCAGGTCATGATGTCACGGCTTGTGAGTTCAAGCCCCGCGTCAGGCTCTGTGCCGGCAGCTCAGAGCCTGGAGCCTGTCTTCGGATTCTGTGTCTCCCTCTCTCTCTGACCCTTCCCTGCTTGCGCCCTCTCTCTCTCTCTCAAAAATAAATAAAACATTAATAAAAATTTTTAATAAAAATAAAAAGTAAATAAAGATTTGAGGGTCAATTTGGTGACAGGGACACAGTTCCAGACCCCATTCTCTCTCCCTCTTTCTCTCTCTCGCTGTCCCCCTGCCTCCCGCAAAGCACAAATCTCAGTCAGTTGAGCTGTGATAGGTAAGGAGGCTGAAGAGCAAAATCCCAAGGAGCAGCCCAAGGGCTGAATGCCGAGGCTGGGGCCCTCACCTTCCCTCTAAATCTGTCACCTTTGCATGCAGGAATTGGCTTGCCACTTTCTCTCCCTCTCCCCATACTCTCCATTTGTCTGATTCTGTGCCCTTGGTCTGCAGTGACATGCAGGCGTGCACATTCACACACACACACACACACACACACACACAGCCACTGGCACCTTACTCAGGCGCACAGTGTCTCTAGGTAGTCTCAGACATGTCTCCACCCTTTAAGGGACACAGCTCTGTGGGAGCCAGAAGACCTGGCCTCCTGTTATGCTGTCATTTCCTCCTCTCCCTCCATTCTGGGCCCCACATGGGATGCTCTTGGCCTTTTCCTTTTTAGTCCCTTCTCCTGCCACCAGTCTGGAATGAGTCCTCCCCCACTGTGCCTCCAGAAACACTTCCTTAGAATTAACTGGCTAGATCCAGAGTGACCTGGACGTTGGACAGGTCCTCACTGGCAAGGAAGAAAGGAACAATCCCGTGTTTAGGTCTAGATGTCACCGGATTTGTTGAATACAGGAAGGGGCAGGGAGGGCCAAGAGAGAGACCTTTAATTTTTAAAGACACAGAGGGCAAAATATTTCAGGGTAATAAGAGGTGTGACTCCAGGGGAAAATGTTGAAGACGTACTGGATACCATGTGGAATCTTGTCTACCCGAGGGCGTCCTCAAGAAAGCCTGAGAGGGACTGACCCCTGTATCAGGACTGGGCTCCCAGCTTCTCATTAGCCTGGCACCCCTGAAGACCAGTGGAGTTGGGGTCTTTCTCTGGAACTCAGGAAGTGTCTTTTGGCATTGCTGGGGCCTCTTGCATCCAGAAAAGCAGTTGGGCTTATTTTCTTTCTTCACCTTGTGGCTTGTCATGTCCTCCAAGATAGTGCTCAGTAGAATTGAGGGAAATGCCTTGATTTCTGTTGATACCAATGGAAAGGTGTTCCCCAGCATTGTAGCCACTCCCCAGGCTCTAAGAGAGGTGGGCTCACGTGCCAGGGACACAGAGCGGGCTTGCCCAGTTGGCACAGAAGCATTCTAAAGACCCCAATAAGGTAGATGCTGTGGGATCCTAGTTGGAATTCTGTTGACTAGAAGGGGTGGGGGCAGGGCACCCACCCTGACGAGCCCAGGGGCTGCTCTGGCCTGTGTAGCAAATGAAGACCATGAGAACGGGTGACCAGGATGCAGTAGGAACATGCCTCAAATTCATGCCTTGGCTCTGGGAGTTGTCCGGAGCCAGTCTTGATCCTGGGCAGGAAGGACGGTCTATCTAGATGTGCTCTTGGTGCCCCTGCCTCCAACCGCACAGCGTGTCCCCTGGTCCAACAGGCTTCTATCTATGTGGAGGTGAACAGAGGAGTGTCCCTTGCTTCACAAGGGAAGAGTGTTTGGTTCATACTAAACATTGTTAGATCTGAAGGCAATGGTCACTCCTGCCCCCTTGGATCTGGATACTGGGATCCCACAGACACTTTCCAAACTTGGACTTCTGCAATTTTTCCTATTTTCCCAAGGTCCAGATGAAGTCTGTCATCAGGCCTCTCTAACATTGAGATTGTCTGATCACTTGGTGGGGCAGATCCATCCAGACCCCTCCTCTGAGGGTGTCTACCAAACTAATCCCTGTGTAGAGTTGAGTCCCGGATTCACTGGGCTAAAAATAAAATTACAGCGAACTTTAAATTTTCTGCAAAAGTTATTGAGGGTACTGGATGAAATGTTCCAGAGCACCATTTCTGTGTCCAGTGACAGCTCAATAATCAGGGACATTTACGATTATGTTTGTTGCCAATCTCAGTCTCACAGCTCATTGGTAGCGGTGATTGCCTAGTGGCTAAAATGCCAAGAGAGAACATTCCAGTTTAACCTTATTTTATGCACACGGGTAATAGAAATTTGGAGAAAGCAGTCTCCATGAAGATACTAAAATGGAGAACATCGTGGAGAGAATCCCAGTCTCCTTGCCAGTAGTATATAAGAATTGTTTGGGCATCACCATGCAAGGAGTAAAGAATAGCCTGGAGAATTCTTTATGGGGGGAGATGTTCTCACTCTGTGTGTTCTGAAACCACCAATGTGTGATCCAGCCCAGCATGGGAATCATCTCTAAATTTGGCAGATCCTTAAATGTCAAATATAGCTTCAAATTTTGTAGGGAAAGGTGTTGGTATTTGTGCACGAAACCTAATATGGAGAGTGGGGGAAAGTTTTCCTGTTCCTAATGGTGCTTTCCCAGCAGAATAGGAGTAACTAAGAAGCTTAGGGGCAGAGCCAGAAGGAGCTTTTTGAAGTTGCACTTATATTAGTTGTTTCCTAGGATTGAGGAAACAGCAGTTGTCAATATATACCTGGGAAGGGGCCTTTGGAGATCACATTTAGGGCCGAGGCCCCCGTGAAATGCCTAGACCTGATTGGCCTTTGAAAAGTCAGGTTCTGGAAGAGGATACCTGAGCCTAAAGAGAAAGTCTTCTGGTGGCAGCTTCTTGATGACAAGGCTACGTGTGTTTTAGCTCACACTTATTTCTCTCCCTGCCTCTAAGACCCCAAAGAGCCCATGGCCTTCACCCCTCAGTGGCTGTCAGAATTGGACTAGTCCTGTCCCCGGTTTGGTTGCCAGTACTGTTCAAATACCCAGCCCCTCCCTTCTTCTGGCCAACCCCTGGTTGTAATTCTGACCTGAACTCCTTCAGGGAAGCCTTGACCGTCAAAATATGGAAAACCAACAATTCTTCAATTGTACCACTGTTCCTTTGTGAATAGACACACAGTTTGTGGTTTTAGGTAATACAGAGTTTAAGTGCCTATGTGATATTCTGGAAGTTTATTTTATTTATTTTTTTCTTTTGAGACAACACCACTGTCTGCATAAAGCTGTCTTAACTCGAACATTTGAATTTTTCTGATGTGGCCAAAACTCCCCCAAGTGTACCTCCAGGTTGGTTTTCTTTCTTTTTCTTTCATGAATGGGGCATATGATTCAGTCAGTTGTATAGAGAAAGTCAGAAACCCAATCTGGATTAACTGGATGGAGAGCCAGTGATAAGATTGTGCTTTCAGTTGGAAATTGAAATGTCAGCTAGAATTTGAAAAGGGGGGTGAGGCCAGAAAGGCCTATAATAATTGCATCTGAGGAGCCAGCCGAGAGACCCAGAGGTCTGGAGCAGTAGAGTGCCGCCTGAAGTCCGAGCCGATGGTCCCCTGCGCCATGCCCATCGTGGGGAGGCGGCAGCCACAGGCTGGGACACTGCCATCGCACTGCCCTCAGCCGTGTCGTGTGAACAAGTAGGCTTTGCTTTTGCCTCGGAATACAGTTTTGCCTTAATCTCAAACCTTTTGATTTCTGCTTTGGTGTCTAGGCCATTTTACAGACATTTACAATATTTCTTAATCAAATAGCTTTTTTTTTGGGAAATGAAAGACATCCAGTTAGTTGGACTTTTTTGATGATGTTTTAAATTTTAAACATTTAGTTTGTGTTTGGGAATTATAGTTCATAAAATTTATTGTTTTGTGATTTTACTAGTTAGAGCTTTTTTTTTAGAAAAATAAACTAAAAGCTTGAAAAATATTCCGTAGGAAAAATAAATACTCCATAGAGTATTTTTAAAAGTGGAGGCTTTGTTCTGAATATGAGCTGTAAACAAAATGTTTCTCTAAACAAAATGGTAATTTTCTTATTTGTAGGAGAGACATAATAAAATCATTTGGGGAATAGTGTGTTTTTTTTTATCTCCAACTACCACATGCTTTAGAACATTATGCCACTTTTACAGTTGAAAATTTTTTAAATGACGTAATGGTACTTATTGTACGGACGTTCTTTAATCTTTCCCATCTGGGTTGATTGTTAGAGCTGAGGAGGGGGTTATGCTGGGCCACGTGGCATTCCTTGTTCCTCTGTACTTTCAGTCCTCAGGTTATAATCATCAACTTTTCTCAAAAAAGGATGGGGCCAGTGGTTATCTTGTTCTCCCACCAGGGCCTGGTAAGATGCTCATTCTGGCTCCCGCACAGGCAGAACTGTGGGTTTGCGGCCACCTAGCAGAGAATGGAACTGGGGTAAACTGAGGACTCCCCAACTATTGTCAGAACAGTGATTTTGGCTTTGAATTCATTTCTCTCAGGCTGGAGGGATAATGGGGTTGCTCATACTTATTAGCCTTGTTCCCTGGATGTTTCGCCAGGATTCTTTTCGGAGCAGATTCATCAGGATGAGCCTCCCGGCCCCACCCAGACTCGTGGATCTGGCAGGTCAGAGCCTGCTGAAGGACCAGGCCTTGGCCATCGCTGCTCTGGAGGTGCTGCCCATGGAGCTCTTCCCACCGCTGTTCACAGCGGCCTTCGCTGGGAGGTACAGTGAGACCCTGAAGGCGATGGTGCAGGCCTGGCCCTTTGCCTGCCTTCCTCTGGGGGCCCTGATGAAGGAGCAGCAGCCTCACCAGGAGATCTTTCAAGCTGCACTGGATGGACTCGACGTCCTGCTTGCCCAGGAGCCTCGGCCCAGGTGAGGGTGATCCCATAGCTTGAGAGGGCCCTCGGGGTCCCAGCTCTTGCTTGGGGTCAGGGAGAGTACAGGGCCACAGGGTAGGCCAGAGGCTTCTGCTGGTGCCAGTGAGGAAGCTCAGAGCTGTCTTGGGGCCATCGCTGGGGTCCCTCTTGGAACAGGCTGTGCACATATAGAGCTGATTGAGATGCAGAGGTGACCAAAGAAGCATGTGCCTGACCCTTCTTCATGGCACTTAAAGGTGCTACAAGTGGGGAGCGGGAAGGATCTGTAGCCCAAGGAGACACCGACATACAGAGTATGGACTAAAAGTACAGGCCAGATGTCTGGGCCTCGCCTAGATTTTGAGACTCATGGTCGTATTCCCTGTTGATCTGAAAGCTTCTCGGTCTGTCTCCCATCTTCCCTGCAGGAGGTGGAAACTTCAGGTACTGGATTTACGGAAGAATGCTCATCAGGACTTCTGGACCGTGTGGTCTGGGACCAGGGCCAGTATATATTCCCTGTTGGAGCCAGAGGTGGCCCAGCCCGTGAAGAAGAGGCAAAAAGTAGATAGTTGCAGGCCAGGGCCCAAGCAGACCTTGGCTCCTGTGGAGGTGCTTATCGATCTTTGCCTCAAAGAAGGCACCCCTGATGAGTCTCTCGCCTACCTCATCCGGAAAGTCAAGCAGGGCAAAGGTCTGCTGCACCTGTGCTGTAAGAAGCTGAAGATTTTCGCCATGCCGATGCAGAACATCAAGAAGATCCTGAAAATGGTGCAGCTGGACTCTATCCAGGATTTGGAAGTGAATTGTACCTGGAAACTGTCCACCCTGGGGAAGTTTGCTCCTCACCTGGGTCAGATGGGCAATCTGCGTAGGCTCCTCCTCTCCCACATTCACATGTCTGCCCACTCCACCCCCACGAAGGAGGAACAGTGTGTCAGCCAGTTCACCTCTCAGTTCCTCAGGCTGCACTACCTTGAGGAGCTCTATTTGGACTCTATCTCCTTCCTTAAGGACCGCCTGGACCAAGTGCTCAGGTGAGGGATGGTGAGGTTTCTTGGCAGACGGGCACAAGCCCTTTTTCATTCCAGTAAACAGTAAGGGGCGTCTGCCGCATGCCTGCCGTTTGACATTGCCGGAGGGCAGGAGTCACTGAAGGTCCACACACGGCCATGACGTCCCCATGCATGTTGTCACATAACCTCCCAGATGAAGGTTGGGGGTATGAACTAGAATACACACTCCTCGAAGGGACTCCTCACTAGGAATCTGTATATGGGGGGTTGGGGGCAGGTGAGTGTGCCTTTGAGAATTCTTCCTGAGAAAACGATGCCTGAATGATGATGGTCAAAACTAACAAAAAAAATAACTAAACCTGAGGGAGTTGATGAAGGGAAAGCGTATCCTGACGTGAGGTTTCAGATCGCAAGCTCTGTGCTCGGCATCTTTGACAACGTGAGCCTCTCCCTCCAAACCTGCCTCCCATCCCTGGCAGTAAAGGGTTGCTCTGGGTTCCACGTCCAGAGGAGATGCCTGATTCTGGGCACGAGTGGGAGGGAGCAGAAATGCGGAACGGTGTCAAGTCAGATCCTTCGGGCTGCGTGCTGCCAGACCTTGCCCACGTTAGCCCTTCATGCCCATTTCCCATTGGCCTCATGCAAACGGGTCCCAGCGACGGGTCTGAGCAGCGGCCAGAAGGAAGCCTGAGTTGAAAGCATTTCTAGTCCTGTGGCCCAGTACTAGATTTCAGTGGTTCCCTTCCTTATTTGAGACACGGGGCCGGGCTTCCCTTTTGAGTGCCTCTGTGCTTACAACACCTCTGAAGGGCGTGCTGTGCTCCACTTGCCAGCAGAGGGGATGTTTGAGGTTTCGTTCACTTTGACCAAGTCACCCAGCACATAAGTGATGGAGAAAGGACTCCACTGAAATATGGATTGACTTGAGTGCCTTTTTTCCGCACTCGGCATCCTGGGGCTTGACCATCGTCTGTGACGCATTGGGTTTTGGTGGAGTGGGCCTCTCTTCCCTCGAGGCCTGGGTCATCCCCACGTCCCTCCGTCTGCCACCTCCATCCTCTAGAACTAACTGCTCTGTCTCTTCCCAGCTGCCTGAAGACCCCCTTGGAGACCCTGTCAATAACTAACTGCCTGCTTTCGGAATCAGACTTGACGCATCTGTCCCAGCACCTGAACGTCAGTCAGCTGAAGGACCTGGGTCTCAGTGGGGTCAGCCTGACCTGTATGAGTGCCGGGCCCCTCCAAGTTCTGATAGAGAGAGCCTCTGCCACCCTCCAGGACCTGGACTTAGATGAGTGTGGGATCATGGACTCCCAGTTCAGTGCCATCCTGCCTGCCCTGAGCCACTGCTCGCAGCTCATGACTTTCAGTTTCTGTGGAAACCCCATCTCCATGGCTGTCCTGGAGGACCTGCTTCACCACACCGTCGGGCTGAGCAAGCTGAGCCACGTACTGTATCCCGCCCCCCTGGAGAGTTACGAGGATGTCCGTGGCACCCTCCACCTGGGCAGGCTTGCCCACCTGCATGCCAGGCTGAAGCAGATGCTGCAGGAGCTGGGGCGGCCTGGCATGGTCTGGTTCAGTGCCAACCCCTGTCCTCATTGTGGCGATAGGACCTTCTATGACCCGGAGCCCATTCTCTGCCCCTGTTACATGCCTGTGTAGCTGGATGCGTGTATCCCAGGCCTCGTTCTGGGCACTTGGATGCTGAAGCCCAGGTGTGTTTCTTGGCGGAACACAGAAGCCACAGTTTGAGACACCTGCCCAATGTGAGCAGCTAAAGGAAAGGTGATCGGGGAGGGGGGGATGTTGACCTGGGAGTTAATGGGATCTTCGGGGAGACGCATTTAGAGCATTAGAAGTATGAATCTGAATTTCTAGAGGGAGATTCGAGTTTGGGAGGTAGATGTGGGAGTTATCCCTGAATGGATGGTTGTAAAGCAGTGGTCAGAAATAAAGAGCCTCAATGTCAACCATCTGGTGTCCTCTGTGCTACGTTAAGCTTATTCTGCAGTTTAAGCCTCGGGAATCTGCAGTTACTGATTAAACAAGAAGGTATGGCATCTGTGATGCGCAAACGCTAAACTGGGTGAGGTTCGGCCCCAGGAGTTCACGGCACCATTTGTCATTCCTTCATTTGGCTCTTGTGTCTGGTGCATCTGTTACCTTCTCACTTACTTCCGTGGCTGTTTAATTGGTCAACACACACACGGTGCATCCTCAGGGCCCGGAACATACTAAGTGGCCAGTAGTGCACTAGAGGAAAAGTGCTTTTCGGAGGCTCCCACTGCTCACTCTGTCAAGGCTCTGTACTCGAGCACTCCTCACCAGTGGATCCAGTGGATCCATAGTCTCCACCCCTGGCCTTTGGATGCACCAAGATATGGCTTCACTGTGCACAAGTCAGGTCCCCAGTACTAGAGGGGTCATCACCCTGAAGATGAGTCAGAGCCTTTGGGCCTCACCAGCCCATGACTGTCTTCCAAACAGGGCCAACCCTTTATAGAATTCAACTAACTGTGGTCAGTAAAAGCATCTAAATTCCTTTTAGCAAAATAAGATCATGTAGACCTATGACATTGGTTTAATATTTGTTTCCCACATTAAAAATATGACCTGTGTTTGTGGGGCTAGGTGATGTCAATGCAAGATTGACCACCTCCCCAGAAAATTTGCCTTCCTCCCCATCAAGGTGGTAAGCCAACCCTGACCAAGGAAGATGCTGTGGATTTGGGTTCCAAGAGTGAGTAAACCCCTTACCAAGCCCTGGGGTGCACTTTGGTGGAAGCTGGTATATGTCTGACGTTGGAATTGGGGGTGTGCAGGGCCACCCTGTGAGATGAACCATCCAAATGAAAAGAAGATGTCCTACTGTGGGGTCAGACCCCATGCTCAATGGGCAATTGGCTCTCCAGTGAGCAAGAAGGCTCCCTGTCCTACACCCCTGTGTCCTGGCCCTAGGCTTCCTCATCTCCCTCACTGCATGGGCAAAATATTTTGGGAGGCCACACACTAAGGCCCGGGGCAGGGCTCCATCTGAACGTTTCCTTGAGTGTGAGGAAGTACTCTCTGCTCTATTCCAGTGCCTCTCATTCAGTGCTAGCACTCTGTGTGTGTGTGTGTGCACGCACTGCTGTCTTTGCTAGGCATCAGCAACTTCTTATTTTGCCACACACACAACTGGCCCTTCTCCATTCTCCTCCTGTAGCAGTTACCCTGTTCTGCCTTCCATCCTCCTACCCTACACCCTGTAAGAAAGAACCAGAAATGGGCCCATCAGCTTATGGGACACACTTTGCCATTTCTGAAAGAATAGAAAATGCAGAAACCCGTATAACAGTATGTTCAAAAAAAGGGGGGGTCGATAAAAGGCCTCACCTTTTCCTGACGTGCACCCTGTTTCAGCGTCCCTGACATGGACCCTGTAATTACAGGAACTATTCTCCAGAATGGGAACCAGCAGCTTTGAATTTGAGAAAAAGCATACAAAATAGACTGTCTTAGAGGAAGAGCAAAAAGCAGAGCATCACGTGACCTCAGCATTGGGTTCCTCAACCACAAAACAGAGACAGTAATACTCCAAAGCAGCCTGGTGAGATTTACCTATGGGGCTAACTTAATGCAAAGCACTCATAGAAGTGCCCTGTTCATGGATGGCCCCGTGCAGGAGAGTGATATTTATAGCTGCCCAACACGGTAAAGGAAGAAAAAAGTCAACACTGCATCTTGCTTTTCTTTGTTTTTTAAAATTTTGATAGCGAGCTGGGGAGGGGCAGAGAGAGAGAGAGAGAGATTGAGAATCCCGAGCAGGTGCTGCACTGTCAGCACGGAGCCTGATGCAGGACTCAAACTTAAGAACTGTGAGCTCAAGACCTGAACCCAAATCAAGAGTCAGTTGCTTAACCTACTGAGCCACCCAGGTACCCACTGCATCTTGCTTTTATTTTATTTATTTATTTATTTATTTAAAAAATTTTTTTAATGTTTATTTTTGAGAGAGAGACAGAATGTGAGTGGGTTAGGGGCAGAGAGAGAGGGAGACACAGAAGCAGAAGCAGGCTCCAGGCTCTGAGCTGTCAGCACAGAGCCCGACACGGGGCTTGAACTCACGAGCTGTGAGATCATGACCTGAGCCGAAGTCGGACGCTCAACCGACTGAGCCACCCAGGTGCCCCTGCATCTTGCTTTTAAAGCAGGGTGCCCTACAGTCAGGACTCTGTTTGGCTTGGACACCTCATCTGAGAGATAAATCTGGCAGGATTATTTACTTGGAATTTAGACTTTGCCATAAAAATATTCAAAGAGCATAGTACCAAGGCAAAGAGGTTTTTAAAAGTTGGGTTTATCTGGAGAGAGTCCTCATTGGTAAGGATGGCCATACGAGCTTGTACGGGGAGGTAGTGACTGTTGGTGGCAGGGGGCCCACATAGATGGAGGCCCCATCGGGGGACAGAGGAGTCTCCAGGTCATTAGAAAGCAAGCAGTGGGCGTATGGTGCACACAGAAGGTTCTTGGGTATTAATTCACCTCGGAGCTGTCTGCTGTGCACAGAAGGTAGATTAGATTTAGGGCAGCTGGGGAATAAGAGCATGAATGGGAAGAATGTGGACAGAAAAGAATCAGAGCACAATCTCATATAGCAAGCCTGGGAAATCATCGAGAGGCCGAAAAGATACTGAAAGACGACCCAAGGCCTAGGCAGAATGAAAGTGTCTAATAATTCTCAGAGACAGAGTTGGGGAAAAGAGCTATTTTCTAAGGCCAGCAAGAAATGTTGACTTGACCCACAATCCAGAAGAGTATTAGGGATCCAGATCATTGGTTCTACTACTAATAAGGGTAAGGATGCAGTGGCCATACAATTAGAAAGAGAGAGAAATAGCCCAGACTCTGCCACCGACATGAAATCATTGTGAAAAGCATATTTTCATCACCTGACCAATCTCATATTTTACTGGTGATCTGGGGCCATGAAACTTAAAAAAGGAATCAGCTAAGCAATGGAAGGCCCCTCAGGCTGAGCTGAATTCTGGTTTGAGATTCATTTGCTACTCCCGAGAGAGAACTTCAGCATGAAGAGGAGACAAACCTGAGGTTCTCACAGGAGGATGTTGGTCCAGACATTTAAGAGTTGGAGAGATTAATTTAGAAAGAGTAGAAGAACAAGGAGAGGTGACCTGGTATTTGGATAAGCAGAATTTAATATAAGATGACAAGGCGGGGCCTCAGAGGGCTGGAGCACAAAGCCATTGCTCACAGAACTTTCTCCAATATTTTCTTCAATAGATCTTCCAATCTCTAGAAAGAGCAGGGACACGAGTCCCTGAGTCTGTGTCATGGGCAACTGCAGACTATGGAAATATAGGCCATCAGCCCTGCGTGGATCCTAAACGTGCCAGAGTAGGTTTCAAATGAGATGCACATATGCCTGATCGATCCTGGTGTCTGTCAAACCTCTGCAGGCCCTATTCACTCATGGCCCTGGTGAGCACCTGTACAGCTTTCTTCTAGTCCACAGGCTATTTGACCTTTTGAAAATTAATAAAGAGAAACTTCACTAAATGAGAGGTCCCCCAGAAAGGGGACCTCTCATGCCTAGCATTTCTTGGAGCCCATTGCATGCCGCAGACTCAACAGGAAGAGACCTACCTTCTAGTCCCAACAGGAAGAAGAGGATGCTTTACTACCAGCAGCAGGAGGAAGGAAGATGTTCTCCTCCCCGCCCTTCCCCATCCCCTCCCTCCCCTGAAACAGCCCAGCCAATGGGAGACAGTCCCAACTCAGACAATGAAAAGTCACTATACTTTTAACTCCTAGTTTACTCCAATGGACTTTTTGTTTATAAAAACCCTTCCCAGCACCCACCCCACATTTCCTCTATATAAGAATATATATATATATATTCTCAGAATATATATATTCTGCCCCTCTGCTTTGTTCTCCGGACTTGCCTATCATTTCGCCACAGCGTCCTTGTCCTGGATTGCAATTCTCTGCTATTCCCAAATAAACCCATTTCACTGATAAAAATAACTGTTTCTCTCCTTCCTTCCTCCCTTCCTTTCTTTCCTTTCTTTCTTAGTTTATGTATTTATTTTGAGACAGAGAGAGAGAGAGAGTACAAGCGAGGAGAGGGGCAGAGAGAGAGGAGAGATTCCCTAGCAGAGACTGACGTGGTGCTCAAACCTACGAACCATGAGATCATGACCTGAGCTGAAAGTAAGAGTCAGACTCTTAACAGACTGGACCACCCAGGCACCCTGCACTTCAGGCTGCTTGAGAAAACTTGGTTAATCATGATAAATGGTTAGTCACTTAAGTGAAAAAATTAGGCCAGTCTATAATACAAATTACATTGCTGAGTTTTGCAAGTTGAATATTCTATATGAAATATGCAATGGGCTCAATTGTGTTCCCTCAAAATTTGTATGTTGAAGTCCTAACCCCTAGTACTTCTGAGTGTAACTACATTTGGACATAAAATGATGTCATATGGGTGGGCCCTAATCCAACATGACTGATGTGTTTATAAGAAAAAAAGATTAGGGCACAGACACCCTCAGAGGAAAGACCACAGTGGACATAGTAAGAAGGCAGTCATCTGCAAGCCAACGAGAGGGGCCTCAGGACAAACCAACCCTGCTGGTCCACCTTGACCATGGACTTCTAAATCCAGAACTGTGCAAAAATAATTTTCTGTTATATAATTGATCTAATCTGTGATATTTTGTTATAGCAGCCCTGGCAAACTAATACATGATGTGTGCTGAAATGATTCAAGTCATTTCAAAAATACTAATGGGCACTTTCACCCTTACATCAAGCCAGCTTAATTCAGCAGGGGGAGAAACAGTTCAATAGACAGAATTTTGTTTCTATCACAAGGCACTGATGTGGTGGTAATGGTAATGGTAATGATGTGGTAGTGAAAACAATAATTGCATACCAAACATAACAAGTGCAGCTCTTTAGTTATCTATTGCTACAAAACACAGTATCCCAGAACTTAGTAGCTTAAAACAACTATAAATATTTCTTACTTCACACTTGCTGTGGCTTAGATAGGTGTTTCTGTCTCAGGATCTCTCATGAGGGTACACTATGAGGCCAGCATTACTTTGATTCCAAAACCAGACAAAAATCCACTAAAAAGGAGAAGTACAGACCAATTTTCCTGATGAACATGAATGCAAAAATTCTTAACAAGGTACTAACCAACTGGATCCAACAATACATTAAAAGAATTATTCACCACAATCAAGTGGGATTTATACCTGGGATGAAGGGCTGGTTCAATATCCACAAATCAATCAATCAATGTGATACATCACGTTGATAAAAGAAAGGACAAGAACCACATGTTCCTCTCAATAGATGCCAAAAAAGCATTTGACAAAATATAGCATCCTCTCTTGATAAAACCCTCAAGAAGGTAGGGATAGAAGGATCATACCTCAAGATCATAAAAGCCATATACAAAAGACCCACTGCTAATATCATCCTGCATGGGGAAAAACTGAGAGCTTTCCCCATAATGTCAGGAGCACTACAGGGATGTCCACTCTCACCACTGTTATTCAACATAGTATTGGAAGTCCTAGCCTCAGCAATCAGACAACACGAAGAAATAAAATGCATCCAAATCAGCAAGGAGGAAGTTAAACTTTCACTTTTCACAGATGACATGATACTCTATATGGAAAATCCAAAAGATTACACCAAAAAAACCCTGCTAGAACTGACCCATGAATTCAGCAAATTTGCAGAATACAAAATCAATGCACAGAAATCGGTTGCATTTCTATATAATGAAGCAGCAGAAAGAGAAATCAATGAATCGATCCATTTTACAATTGCACCAAAAACCATAAAATACCTAGGAATAAATCTAACTAAAGAGGTGAAAAATCCATATGCTGAAAACTATAGAAAGTTTATGAAAAAAAATGAACAAGACACCAAAAAATGGAAAAAGATTCCATGCTCCTGGATAGGAAGAACAAATATTGTTAAGATGTCAATACTACCCAAAGACATCTTCATATTCAATGCAATCCCTATCAAAATAACACCAGAATTCTTCACAGAGCTAGAACAAATAATCCTAAAATTTGTATGGAACCAGAAAAGACCCCGAATAGCCAAAGCAATCTGGGAAGAGAAAACCAAAGCAGCAAGCATCACAATCCTGGACTTCAAGCTGTATTACAAAGCTATAATCATCAAGACAGTATGGTACTGGCACAAAAACAGACACTCAGATCAGTGGAACAGAATAGAAAACCCAGAAATAGACCCACAAATGTGTGGCCAACTGATCTTTGACAAAGCAGGAAAGAATATCCGATGGAATAAAGACAGTCTCTTCAGCAAATATTGTTGGGAAAATTGGAAAGC
Source organism: Panthera tigris (assembly GCF_018350195.1). Classification (NCBI taxonomy): domain Eukaryota; kingdom Metazoa; phylum Chordata; class Mammalia; order Carnivora; family Felidae; genus Panthera; species Panthera tigris. Next base: position 20,036,561 of record NC_056671.1, read on the forward strand.
AACATGAAGAAGAATGAACCTGGACCATTTTCTTATACCATACACAAAAATAAACTCAAAATGAATGAAAGACCTAAATGTAAGACAGGAAGCCATCAAAGTCCTAGAAGAGAAAGCAGGCAAAAACCTCTTTGACTTTGGCCACAGCAACTCATTACTCAACATGTCTCTGGAAGCAAGGGAAGCAAAAGCAAAAATGAACTATTGGGACCTCAACAAGATAAAAAGCTTCTGCATAGGAAAGGAAGAAATCAGCAAAATTAAAAGGCAACCAACAGAATGGGAGAAGATATCTGCAAATGACATATCAGATAAAGGGTTAGTATCCAAAATCTATAAAGAACTTATCAAATTTAACACCCAAAAAACAATCCAGTGAAGAAATGGGCAAAAGACAAGAGTAGACACTTCCAAAGAAGACATCCAGATGGATAACGGACACATGAAAAAAATGCTCAACATCACTCATCTTCAGGGAAATACAAATCAAAACCACAATGAGATACCACCTCACACCAGTCAGAATGGCTAACATTAATAACTCAGGCAACAACAGATGTTGGTGAGGATGTGGAGAAAGAGGAACACTTTTGCACTGCTGGTGGGAATGCAAATTGGTGCAGCCACTCTGGAAAACAGTATGGAGGTTCCTCAAAGAAGTAAAAATAGAACTACACTACAACCCAGCAATTGCACTACCAGGTATTTATCCAAAAGATACAGGTGTGCTGTTTTGAAGGGGCACATGCACCCTAATGTTTATAGCAGCACTCTCAACAATAGCCAAATTATGGAAAGAGCTCAAATGTCCATTGATGGATGAATGGATAAAGAAGATGTGGTATGTATGTACAATGGAGTATTACTCGGCAATCAAAAAGAATGAAGTCTTGCCATTGGCAGCAATGTGGATGGAACTAGAGGGTATTATGCTAAGCTAAATTAATCAGTCAGAGAAAGACAAATATCATATGACTTCAGTCATATGAGGGCTTTAAGATACAAAACAGATGAACATAAGGGAAGGGAAACAAAAATAATATAAAAACAGGGAGGGGGACAAAACAGAAGAGATTCTTAAATATGGAGAACAAACTGAGGGTTGCTGGAGGGGTTGTGATTGGGGGGATGGGCTAAATGGGCAAGGGGCATCAAGGAGGACACTTGTTGGGATGAGCACTGGGTGTTCTATGTAGGGAATGAATCACTGGATTCTATTCCTGAAATCATTATTGCACTATATGCTAACTAACTTGGAGATAAACTAAAAAGAAAAAAAGATAAAAGAAAAGAAAAGGAAAGTGGTTCTTAAGGCACATTCATTACCCCTGAATATATAGTTATAAACATGCTTTTATACCACTAATATCCCCCCACATGTTTTAATTTAAAAATTAACAAAAATGTGTGCAAGATAAAATATTTATTCAAATGCTGACTGAAGTGCATTTTCAATCACCAAAGAAAGAGTCACATCTGATTTCAGGATTTTGGTAGTTCTTTTAACTTGGAGATTTCCTCCTTGGCATGATTCATCTGTTGGAGTTTTTGCCTTATTCCACCTGGTAAAGGTAGCATTTCCCTAAAGCCTGCTTCTCTGCCAATCTTGCAGTGCTAAGACTTTTAACTAATTCAACTTGCCCATTAGAGGACTTTGCTATGACAGGTTCTTGGGTTTTCTTCCTTGGGGGTGTCCATTAGAATTGGAGGCTCCCTCTATCTCCCCCTTTCTTGTGACTAAAGGAGCTGGATCTAACACATAATTTATCATCTATGAATGCCCTAGAAATTAACATCTCCCTGCTTTTTGGTAAGCGGGTGATACAAATCATCATTTATTAAATCTTTTAGCGTGTCTTGTTGGTGTGCATATTGATCCCTCTGTGCTCTACCCTTTCATTTAAGCTGGGAAAAACCATCCTTCTGTGATTTCTTCCTCCAGGGAAAAGGCATAATAAATGTGAGAGCAAAGGAAGCAGGAAGCCAAAGGCACTGCCACCGATTACAAAAGCCAAGTCTCTTGGGATGAAGCTCTTCCAGGGAGAGGGGAAGAGGAAAAAGCTTGTAAGAACAATGGGAGATCCATGACCCAGGCTCTCCAGGGAGATGGAGAAAGACAGCAGAGACAGACTACCCTGATTAGTGCCCTCTTGAACAGGGGTGTCTCCCTGGGCCATGCCACAGAGACCACTTTCTACATAGCTTTGGTTTACATGTAAGGAAGCCCCCCAGTCCTCTGGACCTCATCTCCTGGGTACAAAGTTCATAGCTTGTCTGAGACACCCAGCCCTGGTGGTGGATAATCAAACTGACCATATATCTCCTTCACTATCACGATCTTGGGTCCCAGAGACAACGTTGTGGTCAAAAAGCTGCCTCCTTGGATCATGAGCTGGGCTTCTTTGGCCCTGAGGCTAGTTATGGAAGGAAAGGTGAGATCAGGCAGTTTCCTGAGCCCAGCATGCTGCCCAGAAGTATCCTCATGTTAGCTGGTGACAGGCAGTCCCTGTGGGGACAGGCTTTGATGAAATCAAAACCAGACATTCCTTTCCCCGAATCCAGGGAATCCCTGTGCCCAGGGCTCATTTTGTGGAGGCTCCTGGAGGTGTAGAGAACTGAAGAAATAACATATTCCCTCTTTCTGGCCCTCTCTCTACTCACGTTCCTTTATTGGCTACAGGCCTAAATTCCCTCTGATAAGTCGGTCTTCTGTCAAGCCAGTCTGCAGGAGGCATCTTGTTTTTCTCTATGGAAACCACATTGGATAAGTAGTCACTTCGCTCAGCAGACCCTCCTAGTGTGCGCAGAGCAGGTTAAACTTAAGGTCTCTGCTTATTCATAGCTTAACATTTTAAGGTCTTTCTGTATGTCAGGTGATTAGATTTCAGCCAATTCTGCTAAATGGCTACAGTTTGTTTTTCTTTCTCTTCTTAGCTACAATACGTGGCCTAGAACACAGATATTTCCCCTCACATCCGGGATGGTACAAAAATGGAACTCTCCGTGTCCTCAAGTTTCTGTCCTTCCCCATCTAGGAGACAAAGAAAAGGATGTGGGGCCAGAAAGAGTTGAGTGGGAGTCCCTACCAGCAGCAGTGGCATCCATGAAATAGTCCAAAGGAGGAGCAGGTTGCTTCCTGGAAAATCAGGGAAGACAAGCATTTGTTTATGAGCAGGAGTCTTTTGGTTGCTGAGCTATCACCTGTATACCCCCTACCTGTCCCTGAAGTGAGCCCTCTCCATTGGCTCCTGTTCTAGAGAGCGTGTTAGTTTGCTAGGGCTGCCATTACAAAATACTGCAGGCTGGGTGGCTTCAACAACAGAAAATTATTTTCTCATAGTTCTGGAAGCTAAAGTCCAAGATGAAGGTGTTAGCAGGTTCTGCTTCTCTTGAGGCTTCTTCCCTTGGTTTCCAGATGGCCACATTCTTTTCTTTAATTTTTTTTAACTTTTTTTAAATTTTTGACAGAGAGAAAGAGAGCATGCATGAGCGGGGGAGGGCAGAGAGAGAGGGAGACACAGAATCCGAAGCAGCTCCAGATTCTGAGCTGTCAGCACAGAGAGGGACATGAGGCTCAAACTCACAAGCCTTGAGATCATGACCTGAGCTGAAGTCGGATGCTTAACTGACTGAACCACACAGGTGCCCCTATTGAAGTTTACAGAATAATTTCCTAGAAGCATGAGGCTCGTTATTTTTTTCTAGAGTGAATTATCATTTTAACGATAATATAGAATTGATGAAACAATGTAAGTATATTACACATTTTTACAAGTAATTTAAAAATTTTATTTATTTATTTAGAGAAAGACAGAGACAGCATGAGTAGGGGAGGGGGAGAGAGAGAGGGAGAAGAGAGAGAATCCCACACAAGCTCTGCACTGTCAGCAGAGAGCCCGACACAGGGCTCAACGAATTCACAAAACTGTGAGATCATGACCTAAGAGTCAGATGCTTAACTGACTGAGCCATCCAGGTGCCTCTATAGGTAATTTTTAGATGTAATAAAATCTTATTGGAAAAATAGTTCTTATTTCTACTGTAAAAAGAGAGAGAGAGAGAAATCTCAATATGATTTAGTTACAAGCACTTAAATTTTATTACAGTCTGTCTGCAAAAGGAGAAGTTTCAAGCAAGCCAAATCAAAGATTCTCTCTTGTTAGGAACATTCTGAAGGAAAATAGAATAGTTAGTCATCACCATCGTTAACACCAAACCTAAAAGGATAAGATTAAATGTCAGTTATTTCACTGGCAGTCATCTCAGGGGAAGGATGACTAATTTTCAAAAATAAAATTTGGCCCTATTAAGTTTATCAGGTAACTATCTAAGCACTTTGTCAGGAATGCTAACTCTTTCTTACAAGGAGGTTGCCAAGGACATCATGCAGGGGAGTGGGACAGTTTCTTTTACCCTGGACTAGGGTTTCTCAACCCAGGCACTATCACCATTTTAGGATGGATAATTCTTTGTCGAGGGGAGGTGGGGGGCGGCATTCTGTGTATTGTAGGATGTTTGACAATATCCTTGATCTCTACCCACTAGATGCTAATAGTGAGAAATAAAATATATTGGCAATCAAAAAACATCTCCAGACATTGTCAAATGTCTGTTAGGGGTAAAATTGCCCCTTGCTGAGAATCACCACTTTAGAATGAGACAGGCTTTGCATGGATTCTACTTTGAGTTTTTCTGGAGGGAAATGCTGAAAAATATATAATAAATAAGTCCATGAGAACAGAAATGGTTTTCTTATAGCAGCTTCACTTACTCCTTTGAATGTCTTCTGGGTTATTCGCCCCAAATCAAAAGGATTGTTATGTAGTCATTAGAGGTGGCATTCTTGTTCTTACCTCTATTTCAAATTGCCCCGTTGTTTGGTGACTGTGGAGGATTTTATGCCCTGGGTCATACATGCTAAAATGAATCTGAAAAAGTGAAGGGAAATCCTTTCTCCTGTCAGGTGGAAGGGGGAAGAGGAACTCCCCAAACCACTGGCGTTTTCTCAGGTGGAGGGCACACGGCTGGTGAAGGTTTATAAAGGAACTCCCTTAAATTTTAATCTAATTGTCCAGCAGTGAGATTGGGCAGGTGAGTTCCTAAAGGTTCCCTGGGCAATTCTAATGTGTAACAGGATGGAAACAATTGGCTTAGACCTCATAGATTAAATGGCTTACAAAAGTGATAACCTAAATTATCACTTTTAAAAGTGGGGGATGGGAGGTGGGATTTGGGCTGATTCTGAGACTGAGCTATTCCTAAAATCACTAGAGAGATCTCTGTGGAGAGTCTGGGACCCTGTTATTCCACATCATCCCACCTTACGTTGTACCACTGACCACGTTAGGAACTAGTGAATTATAAAATTAATATGTCTTGGGGCACCTGGCTCGTTCAGTTGGTGGAGCATGTGACTCTTGATCTTAGGGTTATGTGCAAGCCCCACGTTGGGTGTAGAGATTACTTAAAAATAAAATCTTTTTAAAAATCAAAATTAAATTAAATTAACATGTCTCCAAACTTAAAGTGCGTAACTGACAATTCGCAGGCCAAATAACCACACAGATGAACTTTATTTGGCTTCATCACACTTTACAACTTTAAAAATGACTTTCCAACACTTTAAAAATAAGGAAACAATATAAAAACTTTACGTTTCAATGCTGTGCTTAGCAAACAATTTGGCAACTACCAGCATTGCCACCAGGCAGAAATCATATGAAACTGAGTGCCATCTAATCCTTTTGAATGGCTGAATCTATTTCTAAATCCATCCTTGTACATTTATTAAACAGATATTCTTTTTTTTTTAATTTTTTTTAACGTTTATTTATTTTTGAGACAGAGAGAGACAGAGCATGAGCGGGGGAGGGTCAGAGAGAGGGAGACACAGAATCTGAAACAGGCTCCAGGCTCCGAGCTGTCAACACAGAGCCAGATGTGAGACTGGAACTCATCAGCTGTAAGATCATGACCAGAGCCGAAGTCGGGTGCTTAACCAACTGAGCCATCCAGGCACCCCCAAGAAAGATATTTTTAAAGTCATGTCAGGTTATGGCACTTTAGAACATTTTAATTAGCAAACTGGATTTCTGTTCTAATTCTGTGACTTGGATACACTGGAGGGAGTGGGAATACAAATGTTTTTTGCCTGTCAGGGGGGCTTGAAGCCCTCCCTTTCCTCAAGAATCCATATGCAAAGAGGGCTGTTGGGAAAGCCTGAGACTATTTAGAAGGTGCTGAGGAAAAGGCATGTGAAGGGGGGAGGGGAGAATGTGAGAGGTAGCCAGAGCAAACTGGCTTATGACCTTTGACCCTTGGAAACATTCAGAAAAGAGTTGGCTGATATGTAGCAAAAGCTCTTGGGATTAAAGTGTGGTCCCCTGGGAATCCCCCTGGGAGCTGAGTCTTCCAGTTCAGACTACCCTGCCGACTGGGGAGTGAAACCAGCCCACTTTGCTACCTGGGGACACAGGAAGAGAAGGTTTTTGTTCTCTTTGGCTGGAAAACTGACCTGTGAGGATGTCCCAGCACTTGGAAGAATACGTGTGCCTTTTAGTTGTCTTAACCTCAGCTTGAGCTTTGTTGGAATAGCTCAGTGGACCCCCTCCCCTTGACCCTGCTGATCCCCAATAGCTCAAGACCCAGCTAAACTGGAGATAAGGTGGTGGGGTTCTGGACAGCAGAGAGAGGAGGGGCATTTCTACCACAGGCCCCCAACCAGGCCTGCAGCCCCTGGGCCTGGCCCTGAAACCCCACCCACATTCTTTCCTTGGTGGGGGAGATTTGAAAGGAAAGTTTTGGCAATCACTCAGGACAACAGCTGAAAACCCAAGCAGGGTAAACTTGTTGGGAAAACTGATAGAAGCCCCATCTGGATATTATAGATAGGATTATAATGGTCGTATAAAGGGGGTGGGATCTTCTGGTCAGACCTCACTTCAAAAGCCATTTAGACAGCAAGCTAAGCACTCGACTGACACAGGACATGGTGCAGCTGAACTGGAGAGAAATTTCTCTGGACTCAGAAACAAGGACGCTGCAGCTTCTCCCTCCCTTGCTGCCCAGGGTGGGAAATATTGAGGCCCACTGAATCATCTGAAACACTCCAGGGATTGGTGGGCTGATAAGTTTGGTATCTTCCATTTTGCTTCTCTTAAACCATGGGTGGACAAAATTTCCTGAAAAAAAAAGTAAATATTTTAGGTATTAGGTGACTCGCATTTTCTTTTGCAGGGCTTGACTCTGCCATAGTATCGTCAAAGCAGCCACCAACAATAGCCTTAAACCAGTGATCACTGATGTGTCCCAATAAAAGTTTATTTGTAAAGAAACTCATCGATAGTAATACCATAATTGTAGAAGACTTCAACACCCCACTCACAGCAATGGACAGATCATCTAATCAAAAAATCAACAAGGAAATAATGACTTTGAATGACACACTGGACCAGATGGACTTAACAGATATATTCAGAACATTTCATCCTAAAGCAGAAGAATATACATTCTTCTCCAGTGCACATGGAACGTTCTCCAGAATAGACCATATACTGGGACACAAATCAGCCCTAAGTAAGTACAAAAAGATCAAGATCATACCGTGCATATTTTCAGACCACAACGCTATGAAACTCAAAATCAACCACAAGAAAAAATTTGGGAAGATAACAAATACTTGGAGACTGAAGAACATCCTACTAAAGAATGAATGGGCTAACCAAGAAGTTAAAGAGGAAATTAAAAAGCATATGGAAGTCAATGAAAATGATAACACCACAACCCAAAACCTCTGGGATGCAGCAAAGGTGGTCATAAGAGGAAAGTATATAGCAATCCAGGCCTTCCTAAAGAAGGAAGAAAGATCTCAGATACACAACCTAACCTTATGCCTTAAGGAACTGGAAAAAGAATAGCAAATAAAACCCAAAACCAGCAGAAGACAGGAAATAACAAAGATTAGAGCAGGAATTAATGCTATCGAAACCAAAACCAAAACAACAACAACAACAACAACAACAACAACAAACAAACAAAAAAAAAACCAGTAGAACACATCAATGAAACCAGAAGCTGGTTCTTTGAAAGAATTCACAAAATTGATAAACCATTAGCCAGTTTGATCAAAAAGAAAAAGGAAAGGACCCAAACAAAAAAAATCAAGAATGAAAGAGGAGAGATCACAACCAACACCGCAGAAATAAAAACAATAATAAGAGAATATTATGAGCAATTATATGCCAATAAAATGGGTAATCTAGAAGAAATGGACAACTTCCTAGAAACATATACACTACCAAAACTGAAACAGGAAGAAATAGAAAATTTGAACAGACCCATAACCAGTAAGGAAATCAAATTAGTAATCAAACATCTGCCAAAAAACAAGAGTCCAGGGCCAGATGGCTTTCCAGGGGAATTCTACCAAACATTTAAGGAAGAGTTAACACCTATTCTCTTGAAACTGTTCCAAAACATAGAAATGGAAGGAAAACTTCCAAACTCTTTCTATGAAGCCAGCATTACCTTGATTCCAAAACCAGACAGAGACCCCACTAAAAAGGAGAACTATAGACCAATTTCCCTGATGAACATGGATGCAAAAATCCTCAGCAAGATATTAGCCAACTGGATCCAACAATACATTAAAAAAATTATTCGCCAGGACCAAGTGGGATTTATACTTGGGATGCAGGGCTGGTTCAATATCTGCAAAAAAATTAACTCATCACATCAATAAAAGGAAGGACAAGAACCATATGGTCCTCTCAATAGATGCAGAGAAAGCATTTGACAAATTACAGCATCCTTTCTGGATAAAAACCCTCAAGAAAGTAGGGATAGAAGGATCATACCCCGAGATCATAAAAGCCATATAAGAACAACCCAATGTTGGGGCATCCAGTGGCTTAGTCGGTTGAGCATCTGACTTTGGCTCAGGTCATGACCTCACAGTTTGTGGGTTCGAGCCCTGAATCGGGCTCTGTGCTGACCGCTTGTTCAGAGCCTGGAGCCTGCTTCAGATTCTGTCTCCTGTCTCCTTCTCTCTCTGTCCCTCCCCCACTCATGCTTTGTCTCACTCTGTTTCTCAACAATAAATAAACGTAAAAAAATTTTTTTAAATTAAAACAAAAAAAGAACGACCCAATGCTAATATCATCCTCAGTGGGGAAAAACTGAGAGCTTTCCCCCTGAGGTCAGGAACAAGACAGGGATGTCCACTCTCACCACTGTTATTCGACATAGTATTGGAAGTCTTAGCCTCAGCAATCAGACAACACAAAGAAACAAAAGGCATCCAAATCGCCCAGGAAGAGGTCAAATTTCACTCTTTGCAGAGGACATGATACTCTATATGGAAAACCCAAAAGATTCCACCAAAAAACTGCTAGAACTGATTCATGAATTCAGCAAAGTTGCAGGATATAAAATCAATGCATAGAAATCGGTTGCATTCCTATACACCAACAATGAAGCGAAAAAAAGAGAAATCAAGGAATCGATCCCATTTACAGTTGCACCAAAAACCATAAAATACATACGGATAAATCTAACCAAAGAGGTGAAAAATCTATACACTGAAAACTATAGAAAGCTTATGAAAGAAATTGAAGAAGACACAAAAAACTGGAAAAAGATTCCACGCTCCTGGATAGGAAGAACAAATATTGTTAAGATATCAATACTACCCAAAGAAATCTACATATTCAATGCAATCCCTATCAAAGTAACACCACAATTCTTCACAGAGCTAGAACAAATAATCCTAAAATTTGTTTGGAAGTAGAAAAGACCCTGGATAGCCAAAGCAATCTGGGAAAAGAAAACCAAAGCAGGAGGCATCACAATCCCAGACTTCAAGCTACACTACAAAGCTGTAATCATCAAGACAGTATGGTACTGGCACAAGAACAGACATTCAGATCAATGGAACAGAAGAGAGAACCCAGAAATGGACCCACAAATGTATGGCCAACTAATCTTTGACAAAGCAGGAAAGAATATCCAATGGAATAAAGACAGTCTCTTCAGCAAGTGGTGCTGGGAAAACTGGACAGCGGCATGCAGAAGAATGAACCTGGACCACTTTCTTACAGCATACACAAAAATAAACTCAAAATGGATGAAAGACTTCAATGTAAGACAGGAAGCCATCAAAGTCCTAGAGGAGAAAGCAGGCAAAAACCTCTTTGATCTTGGCCGCAGCAACTTCTTACTCAACATATCTCCAGAGGCAAGGGAAACAAAGCAAAACTGAACTATTGGGACCTCATCAAAATAAAAAGCTTCTGCACTGCAAAAGAAACAATCAGCAAAACTAAAAGGCAACAGACAGAATGGGAGAAGATATTTGCAAATGACAAAGCAGATAAAGGGTTAGTATACAAAATTTATAAAGAACTTACCAAACTCAACACCCAAAAAACAAATAATCTAGTGAAGAAATGGGCAAAAGACAGGAATAGACACTTCTCCAAAAAAGACATCCAGATGGCCAACCGACACATGAAAAAATGCTCAACGTCACTCATCATCAGGGAAAAACAAATCAAAACCACAATGAGATACCACCTCACACTTGTCAGAATGGCTAACATTAACAACTCAGGCAACAATAGATGTTGGCGAGGATGTGGAGAAAGAGGATCTCTTTTGCATTGTTGGTGGGAATGCAAGCTGGTGCAGCCACTCTGGAAAACAGTATGGAGGTTCCTCAAAAAAGTAAAAATAGAACTATGCTACGACCCAGCAAGTGCACTACTAGGCATTGATCCATGGGATACAGGTGTGCTGTCTCGAAGGGACACATGCACCCTAATGTTTATAGCAGCACTATCAACAATAGCCAAAGTATGGAAAGAGCCCAAATGTCCCTCAATGGATGAATGGATAAAGAAGATATGGTATACATACACAATGGAGTATTACTCGGCAATCAAAAAGAATGAAATCTTGCCATTTGCAACTACATGGATGGAACTGGAGGGTATTATGCTAAGTGAAATTAGTCAGTCAGAGAAAGACAAAAATCATATGACTTCACTCATAGGAGGACTTTAAGAGACAAAAGAGATGAACATAAGGGAAGGGAAACAAAAATAATATAAAAACAGGGAGGGGGACAAAACAGAAGAGACTCTTAAATTTGGAGAATAATCAGAAGGTTACTTGGAGGGGTTGTGAGAGGGGGGATGGGCTAAATGGGTAAGGGGCACTAAGGAATCTACTCCTGAAATCATCGTTGCACTGTATGCTAACTAATTTGTATGTAAATTAAAAAAAATAAAATAAAATAAAATAAAATAAAATAAACCACTTTATTTGTGGACACTGAAATTTAAATGTCAGAATTTTCACATGTCACAAAATATTCTTTTGGGTTTTTCCAACCCGAATTAAAAAAATGTAATATATACATAATAACCATTATTAGTTATTATTAGTATTAGTATAAATACTAAGAACATGCGGTTGTACTTAGCTGGTAATTTACAAAAAGAATGCACTAGAAGTTGAAGGAACCTCTTCAAGCAAAAAACAGTGATGAAATGGCAAATCTTTTCTTGTGTGAGGAAAACCAAGTGCCAGAACCAGCAGAGCAGAACAGGAGAATCCAAACACAGGAATAGGGAAAATGAACATGCTGAGCTGATGATCTTAGTAGGAGTGGAACATGGAAATGAAGATGCAGAAATTCTCTTCATCAGACTGGTTTCAAATTCAAAACCAGTCATTCCAAACATTTTGAAGAGAGTGACTCCGGAATGATACTCAGAACAAAGGAAGGCCACTTGAGTCAGGATCCTGCTTATGAATTGCAGCCTGCAAACCACGTGACCCATGCGACACTCAAGTGGCCACTCAATCTGAACGGAGGGCAACAGATCTATTATTTAAAAGAAATGTTTTCAATGTTTATTTTTGAGAGGGAGAGCAGGGGAGGGACAGAGAGGGGGGCACAGAGGATCAAAAGTGGGCTCTTTGTTGACAGCAGAGTGCAGAGTGCCCTAAGCAGGGCTCAAACTCAGGAACCCTAAGATCATGACCTGAACCAAAATCAAGAGTCAGATGCTTAACCAAGTGAGCCACCCAGGTGCCCCAAATAGTCTTATTATTTGGAGACTTCATCTAAACCAGATTGTAAAAGGAACGCATCACAAGTCATGTCTTACAGTCCCTCAGATTTTCTGTCTTCATATCTCAGTGTCTACTTGGAGCTATACTTTCTGTAGGAGGCAGGGTGAAAGTCCTTGAAGTTCAAAGCAACTTCCTGCTTCCAATGTAAACAGTGGAAATCCCAAAAGACCTAAATTCAGTGATGGAATCCCAGGAGGACATTCCTCAGCTGTGGCCCCTTCAGATTTCTCTCTTACAGTGAACACAACCTTAAAATCTGTCCCATTCTCATCAAGCCATGTTTAGAATGGAACATTATTTTCTTGGGCTTATGCAAATGACAGGGCTCATTTCAATCTATGGATCTAGACACAAAAAATAGCTTGGAAAGGCTGGAAAAAAACAGACTTTTCAAGTCCAACAAGTCAAAACTAGATTATTGATCCCAAGAAGGAAAATCTGATTATGTTATTTTGTGACTTTAACTATGGGCACCATAAAGGAGACAGGCAGCCAGAACAGAAGACTCACAGAACCTTTAAATGCCTCAGCTGCTTGAAAGTTCTAAAGAATGTCAAGTTTATGAGTTATTTGAGGAACAATTTGGAACTTGAGAAGCAGAGGGGTGACAGCTGGGAAATCCACACCACCTGCTAGCACCGTCACCCGCAATTTCTCACTCCTTCCAGCTGCAATGTCACATTGAAAGTATACACACAATCTAGGAGCCCTCCACTTTCTGTAAAATTTGTGAATTGTCATTCAAAACAGATCAGATTCTCTTACAGCACAAGGAGGACAATCATAAGCCTGGCGAAATGCCCTGTGTGTGCCAGGTTTGCAATTACAGATCATCAGCCTTTGCCAATGTGGGAACATTTCAGAAAGTGCCATGAAAACACTAAGAATTTGCTTTGTCCACTCTGTCCCAACATTTTCAGAGCTGTCATACTTCATGTGAATCATTGTTGAAGGCATTGGAACAAGAGTCTTTTCAGTGTTCCAAACGCTGGCTTCGGTTTTTGACTTCAAAGGAGAAAACAGCATCAATTCAAGAATCATCAGAAGCTTTTCTCTTCATCAGAAGAGAATGTTTGCCTCCTGAAACAGAGGTTGTGTTTTAAACTCAAGTTCAAACAGGATCAAGAAGTGCAGCATCCATTATTGTGAGCAACACTAACCCCTGGCTGTCACCCATAAAATCTAAAAAGAGGATTGACACAAACTCTAGGTATTCCAGACGTTACCACAGACAGCGTTATAGCTAAAATTATGTTCTACCCACCTCCAAGAATTCTGAAGGCAGAATTGAGGCGAGGCCATCTGTATATCATGGCTGTGGATGATGGTGGTCAGCAATAGTCAGGTTTTACAGTGACAATTCTTTAGCTCTGTACTGTCAAGAAGCTCAGAAGGCTTCTTTATTCTCCTTCCCAGTCAACCTCTCCCTGCAAAGTAAACATTATTCTGATCTCTAACACCATAGAGTCTTTTTTTAAGCTTTGAGTAAATGGGATCACAATATTTTTGTCTTTGTCTTCCTTTAGTAAGTGGGACGCATTCTTGCTGTATGCAGCCATGGCACATTCTTTTTCATTGCTGGGTAGAATCCCATTGAATGAATATGGTAGAGTTTTACGCATCCATTTTAATTCCCGATGAACTTTGAGGCTGATTGTTTTGCTATTTGGAATAAAACTGCTATGAGCTTGTTCATGTTTCTTGGTAGGCTTATGTAGTCATTTGTCTGGAATGTACATATACTTATGAGAAGTGCCGGAACTACTTTGATTTAGCTTTTAAGTGCAGATTCTGCCAAATACTGTTTCAAGAGTGATTGAAATAATTTATATTTCACCAACAATATTGAGAATTCTACAGATACAGTACTTAGTACTGTCAATCCTTTCCATTAGTGCCATTCTCTTGGAGTTGTAATGGTACCACATTATTGTTTTTATCTACATCTCCCTAATGAGTAATGATCTGGAGAACATTTTTTTCATATGATTATTGGCCACTTGAATACCATCCTCTTCTATTAAGTGTCTATTCAAGTCTTGCCCCCTCTTTTTTCTTTCTTTCTTTTTCTTTCTTTCTTTCTTTCTTTCTTTCTTTCTTTCTTTCTTTCTTTCTTAACTAGACTGTCAATTGGGAAGGGCATGAAGGAACTGCGGGGGTGCTGGAAATGTCCCATATTTTGACCTGGATGGTGACTTCATGGGTGTATATATGTACATTTGGGTTGGTGCTTCATGTTGCATCATACTTAAGAAATTATTGCCCACCTAGCACATAAATATATTCTTCCTATTTTCTTTTTGGAGCTTTACTGTCTAGCCTTTAGGTCTATGATTCATCTCAAATTTATTTATTTTTGTCTATGGTGTGATAAGTCAGGGTATCCAGGTTTATTTTTTCATATGCTTATTCAAATCAGCACTAAGAAGACCACTCTTTTCTCACTGTATTGCAGAGGAACCTTTGTGTAAATCTGGCAGGTGACTGTATATATATTTCTGGACTCCATTCTATCCCATTTCTTTGCTTCTCTAATCTTGTGGTAATGCCATACTGTTTCAAATACTGTAATTCTGCTTAAGTTTATGTGATAGTTAATTTTATGTGTCAACTTGACTGGGCTAAGGGATGCTTAGATAGCTAGTAAGACATTATTTCTGGGTGCGTCTGTGAGGGTTTTTGGAAGAGATTAGCATTTGAATCAGCAGACTGAGACCAATCCAATGAGACCCCTAAGAGAACACAAATAAAGGAAAAGAAATCTCCCCCTCTCATTTCTTGAGATGGGACATCCATATCTCCTGCCTTTGGACAACAGAGAGTCTAGTTCTTGGGCCTTCAGACTGACTGATTTATGCCAGTAGCTTTCCTGGGTCTGTGGCTTGCCGATAGCATATGATGGGTCTTTGTCTCCATAATTGCAGAAAACCCATCTCTCTCTCTCTCTTTTTATCCTATTGGTTCTATCTTTCTGGAGAACCCTGACTAAGACAGATATCTGGGAGTTTAAGTTCTCCAGTGTTGGTGTTCAAAGTTGTCTTGGCTATTCAGGTGCTTTGTTGAACTGAAGTGATTATAGTGGAAATCCTTGTCTTGTTCTCAGACTCATATACAATAGTTCATCATTAGTCATGGTGTTAGCTGTAGGGCTTTTTGTAGCTACCCACTGACTTTGGGGGAATTGAGCTAGAAAGCAATAACAGAAAAATAATTGAGAAAAAAACCCAAAATTCAGAAATTAAGCACTATAATTGAAAATAAGACTGGGACTAGGGTGTAGGAAGCCAGGAGACAAAAGTGCAAAATACCATTCCTACACTTTCACAAATCTCTTGAATGCTGTACTCTATGCTCATTCTAGTCTTGGTTTTGCTTCTAAATAACTCAGAGCTCCTATGAGAAAATGATGTGGGAAAGGAAAATATTTGCAAGTGAATTGTATTGAAGCAGCAAAATTTGTAAGATAAAGCTAAAGTGGTTGTTAGAAGAGATTCATATTTAAGCTGCATGTATTTGAAAAGAAGAAGGGTTGGGGTGGGCAAAATGGGTGAAGTGGACCCAAAGGTTCAAACTTCCAATTATAAAATAAGTCATGGGGAGGTAATAATACACAGCATGGTGACTATAGTTAAATACTGTATTGCACATTTAAAAGTTCCTAAGAGAGTAAATCTTAAAAATTCTCATCACAAGAAAAAAATCTGTAGCTTTGTTTGGTAATGGATAGATGTTCATTGGACTTATTGTGGTTATCATTTCACAATATATACAAATATTGAATCAGGACATTGACGCATGAAAGTAATAAAATGTTATATACCATTGCACTTCAATGGAGGAGAGGAAGGAGAAGAAGGAGGAGCAGAAGAATTGGAAAACTAATGATCTAAGTCAGTGCTGTTGACAGAAGTTTCTGCAGTGATAGAAATGTTCTGTATCTGCTCTAATATGTCACATGTGTCTACTGAGCCATTGAAATGTAGCTAGTATGACTGAGGTACTAAAGTTTTTATTTTATTTAATTTTGATTAATTTAAAATTAAATTTAAAGGTAGGAAAAACAAATATTCCTTACAAATGAATTCCATATTATTTCTGTACTCTGAATAATTTGTGTATCTCATAGATTCTCTCCTTTCAATGAGACTACATGTCCTTTCCTGAGGGTAGGCTGGATTTAGTGGCTTGCTTCCAAAGAGTAGGATATGGAAAGGAGAAAAAAGTAACTTTGCAGTGGAGAAATCAGTGGTAAGTCATAGGGATAGGATGTATCCCTGATGGAAGTGGTAAGGACACATCACCTCTGTGGTATAATTCCAAAAACCTATATCCCCAGCGTAACCAGGAGGAAAATACCAGACCCAAATTGAGAGACATTCTGCAAAATCTCTGACCCTTTAAGGACTCCTTAACATTGTCAGGATCATGAAAAACAAGGAAAGTTTAAGAAACTGTCAGAGACCTGAGTAGGCTAAGGAGAAACTATGACAACGTAGTGCAGTATCCTGTATGGGAATCTGGCACAGAAAAAGGACATTGGAAAAACCAGTGAAATGTGAATAAAGCCTGGACCATAGTTAATAGTAACTTACTGAAAGATATTGAAGTAATTTTGAGGCCTAAAGGAGGTCATTTCCCAAATACACATTTTAGACATCAAAATATTTTCTCTTTATCTACATCCTCTTCATTTTGACTATGGTATACTTCACTGAATAGAAATCCTCAAATGCAAAGATCAATGATATTTAGATTTGTGTTATCTGACCATAATACAAGAAGATGAGAAATTCATGAAAGAACAGCTTTTTAAAATCCCACAGATTCGGAAAACAAATACCATATTACTATATAACTCTTGTGTTAAAAAGAGAATCACTAGGGAAATTAAAACATATGTGGAATTGAATGATAATGAACATATTATGAAGCAAAAATTGTAGGACACAGTTAAATTGGTACTTAAGTAAAATAAAGTAAATTTATAGCATTATATACAAGAGAAACAAATGAGAATTTACAAATAAACATCCCAGACATTTATCTCAAAAGATTGTAAAGAGTATAACATTGTATGGTGACAGAGGCTAACTACACTTAGCATGGTGAGCACTGCATTATGTATAGAATTGGAAAATCATTACACTGTACACCTGAAACTAATATAATATTGTATGTCAACTACAATACAATTAAAATTTTTTTTTTAAATATCGTAAGAGGAACAACAGAACCTATAGAGATACTAAGAAAGAAAACAATGAGTGGATAATATAAATGAGCTAGAGATGAATATAACATAGTTGATTAGCAAAACCAAAAGCTGTCTTTCTTTTTCCTTTCAAAAGATTACTAAACTAGACAGGCTTTCTGGCAGAAATGGGCAATTGAAAAAATTCTATAAAGGGCTAGATAGCACATATTTTAGGCTTTTGAATATGATTTCTGGAAACGAATCAACTTTGCTGTTTTAACAGGAAAGCAGCCATAGACAATACCTAAAGGAATGGGTATGTCTGTGTTCCAATAAAACTTTATTTATGGACACTGAAATTTGAATTTTATTTAATTTTCAGACGTCACAAAATAATATTCTTTGTGCTTTTTTTCAAGCCATTAATAAATGTGAAGTTCATTCTTCGGTCGCTGCAAACTATACAAAAATAGGTGCCAGGCTGGACTGGATTGGCCCCAGATGCAACCTCAGGAGTGTGGGCGCCAAGCCCAGTTGTGTGATCAAGGTCCCTTAAACGTGGGGCTGGCAGCCGGTGCTTTTATGAAAAAGGTAGCACACCTGAGAGGATTGTGAGAGCTAAACTCCAAGTTGACAAAAGTATCCCCTGTTGGATTGGGAGCCCGCCCTTGACCTTGAACCCCGGCCCGCTCTGCAACCTCGACTTCCCAAGACATTTCCGAAGACGCGGGGTGACAGCGGCGGCGCTCATCCCCCTCACCCCGACCCTGCGCCCAGGGATCACCAGCAGAGGCGCCAGAGCGCGCGCAGGCGCCGGACCCGGCCTCGCCGCCAATCAGATCGCAGCGCCCAGAGCCGCGCCGGCCTCGGGCCCCGCACCTGGCGGCCAATCACAGATCGCAGCGGGCGCGCGTGCGGAGGCGGCGGCAGCGGCGGCGGCGGCGGCGCCTGGGCCCTGAGGAGGCGTCGTCCCCGCGGGCTTCGCCTGGGGAGCACCTCGGGGCGGTGCGCCTCCGGCTGCTCCGCGACCGCCGCGGACAGGGGCCGGTAAGGACGGGGGCGTGGCGCGGCCGTAGTGTGTTCCCAGAGGGGAGATGGGAGGGATTCCGCGGCCGCAGTCTCGCGGGCCGCTCCGCTCCCGGTCTCGCCCTGCCGGAGAGGCCTGTCCCTGCGCCGCGGCCTCTGAAGGGAGTGTCGGGTGAGCGGCCCCCGCCGCGTCCTGCGACCCCGGGTGCGCACACCCCCTCCCCCGATCTTGGCGGGCGCCTTTCAGGAGGCCTCCCCTCCCCCACGCGGGCGGGGCGCCCCATCCCCCAGGCCTGGGCCCGGCCTCGGCGTCCTGGAGAAGGGGCCTGCCCTGCTTCCTGACACCCTCCCCGCCCGCGGCCCACCTCGCCCGCCCCGCCGGGGTCGCTTCTGGAACTCAGCGCGTTTAAACCTCGCAAGCCAGCCCTCTCCCCGTTCTGGACGTCTGTGGCCCAGACCCTTTCAAGGGGATTCAAGCATTTTCAAATTCATTTATTGCTCTCTCGCCTCCCTCAGCGCCTTAGTTTTCTTGTGCGCTGTGTCTCTGCCTGGGCTCTACCTCAGACCCTTGCACGCTAACGAAGGCCCCCTGACAGCCAGGACCCGGGGTGCTTGCCAGGCTTTGGATTTGGGCGGTTGGCAGGCACAGTGCTTTCTTTACGGAGAGAGGGTAGATGGGAGGAACAGGTGTGGGAGAAAGGAACCCAGTTTTCTTTTCTGGTTAAGTGTGAGATGCTTCAGACACATCCAGATGGTAGTGTCAGATAGTCAGTGGGACGTAAAGTGTTCCTGTAACGTGGAAGTAACCCTAACCCTCCCTTCTGGTTGCCTCAAGGATGTGACCTTCTGCCTGGAGTAGCTCAAGTTCTTAGAAGTTTCAGTGCACGCCTGAGGTAAGATGAAAGGTCTTTGTAGTAACGGCCAAGATTGTGTCTTTTTTCTTCAGGATCGTAGATTTTAAGCTGTGTGAAACTGACTTTCTTTTTCCTTTACTCTGGCAGGAGGCTAAAATGGGTTGATACACATACCTAAGATTTCAGCTAAGGTAGTAAAGTACTAAAGTGGTTCCTTCAGGGTAATGTGTGTTGGTTAAGAATGGTGACATAGAGTTAGTTTTGTTCATTTCTATACCCTTTTCCTTGAGGGCTTTATTTCATGAAATAATTGAATGTGATTGGGTAGGGGAGGCCATAGGAATTCATTTCATGCCAGTAGGCACAACAATAAGTAAGTTCTAGGCCCAGGAACTTGTGTATATAGCTCAGTGAGACCCATTATATAGTTAGTTATCTATTGCTGTGTAACACATTGTCTCAAAACTTAATAATTTAAGAAATGTTTATTTCGCCGTTTGTCGTAGCGTAGGATGTAGGACTGGCTTAGCTGGGTGATTCTGGCTCAGGGTATCTTAGGAGGTTGTAGTGAAGCTTTTGGCTGGATTGGCAGTCTCTCAAGACTTGACTTTTGTTGGATGATCCATGTCTAAGCTTTCTCACCTGACTTGTAGCGAGGGGATCACTTCTTCCCTCTGGATCTCTCTACGGAGCTGCTCACGTCATGGCAGCTGGCTTCCCTCAGAGTGAGTGATTCAAGAGAAACCTTGTACCCAAGATGAAGTACAGAGCCTTTTGAAGAAGTTACAAACCAGGACTTCTGTATTTGCTTAGTCACATAGGCTAGCCCTGTGATGGTGTGGGAGAGGACTACACAAGAGTGTGAATAAATAACAGGAGGCAAGATTCACTTGGGGCCATCTTGGAGGGTGGCTCCCATACCCGTTTATCCACCATTCCAACTCTTCTCCATATTCACCTATCATTATGAGTCAATTATTTGGCTCCAGGCTAAGGGCAAAACCTCCCCTTGTGTGCTAAATCCAAGCAGTTTTTGTTTATTCAGGAATATTGTTCGAGCAAGTCTCCTCTTTGTCCTGGGTTAAGTTTTCTGTTTCTCTGGATCATTCTCATCAGCAAACAGACTGATTGTAATAGTACCTCTCATTAAAAAATCCATCTTTTGATTGCACATCCCTCATCTGCTTATTTTATTTCCTATTTTCATTATAGGAAAATTTCTCCAGAGTTGTCCATATTTGCTTCCTCCAGTTTTCCCATTCTTCTCTAAATCCACTCTTGCCAGGGTCACCAGTGAATTTCATATTGCTCAATCCAATGGTCAATTTTTAGTTTTTAATTTATGTGATCTATTGGCAGTATTTATCAGTCGTTCATTTCCTCTTCCCTGAAAATAACTTTTCATTTGGATTGCAGCATGCTTCTTTTTCTCCATTCTCCTTTACCACCTCCCCACCCCCACCCCCACCACAGTTGGCTGTAAGTAACTGTTCCCTTTTCATATCCTTTTCTGGTTTCTTCTCATGTTCCTGACCTCTAACCAATGGAATGCCTGAGGGCTTGGATATCAGACCTCTTTCCCTAGATGATCTCATTCAGTCTTGTGTTTTAAATAACATTACATGCCAAAGGCTCCAAAATCTGTGTACTTAGCCCAGGTCATTCTCTGAGTTCTGTCTCATATTTACCTGCTCAGCATCACCCCTTATATATGTCATCCTCTTCTTCACATCTCAAATCCAGTTAGTCTGTCAACAAATCTTGTGGGCCTTCAGGATTTTGATCTAGAACCTGACCCCATCTCAGTACCTTTGTCTCCTAGTACAGTCATTTTTTTTTTTTGTTTCTGTTAATTCAGTAGTCTCTTAACATGATTTCCGTCTTCCAGGAGCAGCAGAGTGATCCTGTTGAAATGAAAGATCATATCACTCCTCACTCAAAACCTCCCGGTGACCTGTCACAGAGTAAAAACCAAAGAACTTAGAATGGCCTACATTAACGTACTACAGTGAACTCATTTTTGACCTCATTTCCTTCACATTGGCTTGCTCATTATGTTAGCCTCTTGACCGGTCCTTAAATTTGGTAAACAAGCTCTTGTCTCGGAACCTTTGTATTTGCTCTTCTTTCTGCTGGAGAATTCTTTCTCGGATCTCCATAACCATGCCATACAGATACCAGCCTGCCTCCATACTACCTGGCCCATTTCCTGTTTTATTTTCTCTGTAGTATTTATAACCATTTGAAATTCTATGCGTATGTATATACACATATAATAACATAACATTTTATATGTTTTTTGTTACATTATTTACATATCAAAATATGTAATGTGTAATACTGTAATATTACATGTGTTAACATTATATGTATATATTTTTTAAATGTATTTCCCAGTTACGTCTGTTGCAGTGTCAGCTCCCTGAAGAAAGGGTCTTTGTTTCAATCGCTACTGTATCTCCAGTACCGAGACCAGTACCTGGCACATGGTAGGCTCACCAAACACTCACTAATACTCAGATTCCTTACAAACACCCATCTTGAGCCTTCTCCCTCCCCCTTTCTCTGTGGTTAGGAGGCTGTCAGACCTGTGCAGTTATCATTCTGTTCCTGTGTCATTTCTTTGTTTCTTAGTCTTTTGTGAATAGGGGTATGTTCTAATTCTACTGATTTGGTATGTTTTATAGTTGCAGTTCATCCAAAATTGTGAACATCAGGACATTGCCAATATTATATGTATGACCACACATAGAACCTTTTAGGGTGATCTTTCCATAGAATAACAATTTCTCCCTAATTTCTTAGGGAAAAAAAGAAAGAAAAAAGAAAAACTCCCCCCTCCTCCTTTCTTTGGACCCAGGAGTTCTAATACAGCAATATTATGTTAGGGTCAATTTGATACGAAAAAAAGAATAGAAGCTTTCTTCATCTTTTGGTTTCATAACACTGAAAAAATTGGAACACAAGTTATCTTGACCTTATCCTTTGTAAGTTCCTTATGTGTCAATGACAAGTGTTCCTAGGTGCATTCCTTATTCTTTCCTTTAAATGTATAAATCAGTCATTTGAGTAACACTGAATTATAGAGTTCTGAGAGTTCAGCTTAAGCATTAGTATTGTATATATTTGAAAACAAAATATGGATGCTCTGTGGAAGTCTTACCAGTATTATTTTCCCTGGGAGCTTCCCAGTAGCAGGGAGATACATGTTATATAGCGATTCATGATAGGGCCCACCTGGCGTGCATAGAATTTGCTCTCCACTTTCACAATGTCCAGTTTCCTTATAATTAGGTTGACTAATTTATCACCCAAACGGGGATGTTTTTAAGAGTAAAAAGTGGCACTTTTAAAAAATACATAGGGACAACAGGTCAAACTGGATTGCCCTGGTCAAATTAGGATATTTAGCAATCCTAATAATAAAGTCGGTGTTCTAAGTCCTTAGTATCAGGGTGATGTCCACTCTATAAGAAGATATCCATTCATCCCTGGGAAGGTATATCTCCCACTACATATTTGTACATTGGCTCTGTGATACTAGTTTAACTCTTTTTCTTGGCTAGATTAGTTTGCATTATTACCATAATCCTAATTACCTAACTCTTGTTACATGAATAGAGTCTGGTTAGGGGCTTTGAAAATTTAGTATCACTTGTTAGGATGTGGGGGTCACACCAGCCTATTGCTAGGAATTTTTTTTCTTTAATTGAGATATAATTCACATACTATACAATTTACTCCATAGAGTGCAAAATTGAATGATTTTTACTATATTCACAAAATTGTGCAGTCTTTACTGCTACCTAATTCAAGAACATTTTATCAACCCTAAAGCCCTGTGTTAGTTTCCTGTGGCTACTATAACCAACTGCCACAAGCTTGGTGGATTAAAACAACAAAAATTTATTCCCTCTCACTTCTGGAGGCCAAAATCAAGGTGTTGGCAGGGCCATGCTACCCTTGACACTCTAGGGGAGAATCCAGTGCTGGCCTCTTTCAGTTGGCAGTCTTTGGCTTGTGGCCATGTCACTCCAGTCTTTTTACAATGCTTTCTTCTGGTGTATGTATGAAATCTCCTTCTGCCTCTCTTTTAAGGATATTTGTGATGGTATTTTGGACCCATTTGTATAATCCAGGGTAATCTCCCCATCTCAAAGACCCTTTCCAAAATTAGGTAACATATATGTGTTTCAGGGATTAGGATCTGATATTTTGGTGGGCCATTATTCAACCTACTACATTCCTCATTCTTTTTTCCTCCCAACCCGTGGCAACCAGTAGTTTGTCTCTATAGATTTACCCATTGTAGACATTTTATGAGAGGAGTCATACAGTATGTGGCCTTTCTGTGTCTGGCTTTATTCACTAGCATGTTTTCAAGGTTCGTCCATATCACACATATACAGCAGTACTTAATTCATTTTCATTGCTGAATAACATTCCATTGTATGGTTATGCCACAGTTTATCCATTTATCAGTTAATGGACATTTGGATTTTTTGTGCTTTGTGGCTTTTATTTTTAATGCTGCTGTGAACATTGTTATGCAAATTTTTGTGTTTATGCAAATTTTTGTGTAGACTTATGTTTTCAATTCTTTGGGGTATATACCTAGGCGTGAAATTGTTGGAGCATATAACTCTGTATTTAATTTTTGAGGTGCTGTCGAACTGTTCTCCAAAGTGGCTGACCATTTTATAGCAGTTTTACCAGCAACACATGAGGATTCCAATTTCTCCACATTTCTCTGCAACACTTGTTAGTGTTCCTCTTTTTGATTATAACCAACCTAGTGGATGTGAAGTTGTATCTCATGATTTTGATTTACATTTCCCTAATGACTAATTGTGTTGAGCAATATTTCTTGTGCTTATTGGCCATTTGCATATCTTTGATGAAATGTCTATTCATATTTTTTATTCATTTTTTTAAATAAATTTTTTGTCGTAAAACAGGTAACATAAATTTTATCGTCTTAACCATTTAAGTGTTAAATATATGTGCATTGTATTTTTTTCATATTGTTTTAAAACAGATCTCTAGAACTTTCCATCTTACAAAATTGAAACTCTGTATCCACCCCATTAAATAACATACTTCTTTTTTCCCTCTTTCCCTAGACCCTGGTATCCACCATTCCACTTTTTGTTTCTTTTCTGTTGCTTTGGCTCCTTTAGGTACTTCATGTAAGTGAAATTGATATAGTATTTGTCTTTTTTGTGACTAGCTTTTTTCATTTAGCATAATGTCCTCAAGATTCATGGGTGTTGTCCTATGTGAAGGAATCCCTTCTTATGGCTAGATAATATCCCATAGTATGTGTGTATCACATTTTTAAAATTCATTCATCAGTTGATGGACATTTGGGCTGCTGCCACCTTTTGGTTATCATGAACAGTGCTGCTGTGAACATGGGTATGCAAAGATCTCTTCAAGATCCTGCTTTCATTTCTTTTGGATGTGTATCCAGAAGTGGGATTGCTGGATCATATGGTAGTTCTATTTTAATTTTTTGAGGAACCTCTGTTGTTTTCCATAGCAGTTGTGCTATTTTACATTCCAATCACAGCATATAAGGATTCTACTTTTTTTGCATCCTTGACAACAGTTGTTATTTTTTTCTTTTTTTTTTTTTTAATGTTTGTTTATTTTTGAGAGAGAGAGACAGAGTGCAAGCAGGGAAGAGGCAGAGAGAAAAGGAAACACAAAATCTGAAGCAGGCTCCGAGCTGTCAGCACAGAGCCCTATGCGGGGCTCAAACTCATGAACTGCAAGATCATGACCTGAGCCGAAGTCGGATGCTTAACCAACTAAGCCACCCAGGCGCCGAAAAGTTGTTATTTTCTGGTGTACTTGTTTATTTTTATATTTTTTGATAGTAGGCATTCTAAGGGGTGTGAAGTGATATATCATGGTGGTTTTGACTCACATTCCTCTGATTACTGGTATGTTGAACATCTTTTCATATACTTGGCCATTTGTTTATCATTTTTGGAGAAATCTCTATTTAATTCCCTTGCCCATTTTTTAAATTGAGTTGTCTTTTTACTCTAATGACATAAGAAGTCTTTATGTATTGTGGATATAAGTCCCTTGTCACAAATAGGATTTACAGATATTTTCTTGCATTCTTTTTTTTTTTTTAATGTTTATTTTTGAGAGAGAGCATGAGGGAGGGAGGGGCAGAGAGAGAAGGATACACAGAATCTGAAGCAGGCTTCAGGTTCTGAGTTGTCACCACAGAGCCCAATGTGGGGCTCGAACTCACGAGCTATGAGATCATGACCTGAACTAAAATCAGATGCTTAACCAGCTGAGCCACTCAGGCACCCCTATTTTCTCCAATTCTGTGGGCAGAATTTATATTTAGTTCTAATCTGTTTTATTTTTTGTGTATGGTGTGAGCAGAGGTCCAACTTCTTTCTTTTGCATATGGTTGTGTAGTTCCAGCATTTGTTGAAAAGACTTGTCTGTTCCCCACTTAATTATTTTGCTATTTTCGCTAAAAATCAGTTGACTGTTAGTGTATGGGTTTATTTCTGGACTCCGAATTGTATTCCATTAATCTGTGTTTCTATCTGCATGTCAGTACCATATTCTTGATTACAGTAGCTTTGTAGTATATTTTGAAATCAATGTGAAATTTTCAGTTGTTTTTTCAAGATTGTTTTGGCTCTTCTGAGTCTTTTGCATTTCTATATGAGTTTCAATTTCTGTGAAGAAGCCAGCTGGGGTTTTGATAGATTAGTAGTCTTGCCATCTTAACAGTATTAAGTCTTATCCATGAACATGGGATGTGTGCATTTACTTAGATCTTCTTTAATTGCCTCAGTAATGTATTCAGTATAATTCAGTGTTTTCAATATGAAAGTCATGCAATTTTTTTGGTAAACTTATTAAGTATTTTATTCTTTCTAATGTTAGTGTACATAGAACTGTTTACCTAATTTCAGTTCAAGGTGTTTATTGCTAGTATATAGAAATATAATTGATTTTTTATATTGATCTTGTATTCTACAAGCTTGTTGAACTTGTTTATTAGTTCTAATACTTGTTTTGTAGATTTCCTATGGATTTTCTATATGTATAAAATCATGTCTTTTCCAATATAGTTTTACTTCTTTTTTCAGTCTGAATGCCTTTTTACTTTTTTTCTTGCCTAATGTCCCATTAAAGGACAATATAATATTGAATCAGAGTGGTAGAAGTGGACACCCTTGTCCTGTTCCTGATCTGACAGGGGAAGCTTTCAGTCTTTTTACCATGAAGTATGATGCTAGCTGTCGGGTTTTTACAGATGCCCTTTGTCTGAGTAAGAAAGTTCCTTTCTCTTTCCAATTGTTAAGTGCTTTTTTTTTTTCTTCCCTCATGAAAGGGTGCTAGATTTTGTATTGTGCTTTTTTTGCAGGCAGATGTGGGTTTTTTGGCTTTTTTCTACTAAAATGGTATAATGTTGATTCATTTTCGTATAATAGACCAACTTTGCATTTCTTAACGTAAATCTCAGTTGGTCATGGTCACAGTTCTTTTTATGTGTTATTGAATTGTGTTTGATAGTATTTTGTTAAGGAGTTTTACCTCTACTCATAAGAGATATTGGTATATAATGTTTTTTTGGTGTGTGAGATCTTTGTCTAATTTTGGTATGAGTAGTACTAGCCTCATAGAATGAGCTGGAAAGTTTTCTCTCCTCTGCTAATTTTTGGAAGAGTTGAAGGATTAATGTTAATTTTTCTTGAATTATTTTGGTAGAATTTGCCAGGATAGTCATCTGATCTTGGATTTCTCTTTTGGGAATTTTTTTTTTTTTTTTTTTTTTTTTTTGATTACTAACTCAGTCTCTTTATTTATTTTGGATCTATTCATATATTTTGAATCTATTCATATATTCTGGGTCAGTCCATATTTTTGGAGTCATCTATTCTGGGTCAGTTCGTACTTTTGGAGTCAGTTTGGTAATTTATGTCTTTCTAGGAATTTGCGCATTTCATCAGGCTATCTAATTTGTTGGAAGAGAATTGTTTATAGTGTTCCCTTAGATTTTTTTTTTTTAATTTCTGTGTGGTTGGTAGTAATATCCTGTCTTTATTTAAAAAAAAATAATATGTTAAAAAAAATAATATGTTGAGGGGTGCCTGGGTGGCTCACTCAGTTAAGTGTCTGACTCTTGATTTCAGCTTAGGTCATGATCTCATGGTTTGTGAGTTTGAGCCCTGCATCAGGCTCTGTGCTAACAGTGCAGAGCCTGCTTGGGATTCTCTCTCCCCCTCTGTCTCTGCCCTTCTTCTGCTCATGCACTTGCTCTGTCTCTCTCTCTCTCAAAAATAAATAAGCTAACTTAAAAAAAATAATATATTGAGGTAAAATTTACATAGCATAAAATCAGTCATTTTAAAGTGAAAGATTGAGTGACATTTAGAGCACTCAGTGTCGTACATCTGCCGCCTATATCTAGTTCCAAAACACCTCAAACATTCCAAAGTAAAACTTTTTTTTACCATTAAGCATTTTCTGTCCATTTCCCCTTCTATCCTTCTATCCCCTGGTAACCACCAATCTGTGTTTTGGTTCTGTGGCCTTACTTATTCTGGATGTTTCCTGTAGATGAAATCATAAAATATGTGAACTTTTCTGTTTGGCTTCTTTCACTTTGCATGTTCTTAGGGTTTATTCAGCATGTATCAATACTAAATTCCATTTATTGGGTATAATTGACATCTAACATATGTTTATGTCTCAGGTGTACAACATGATTTGATAGTTGTATAAATTGTGAAATGGTGCCCATAATAAGTATAGTTAACATCTGTCACCATACATAGTTAAAAATTTTTTTCTGTCTTGTGATAACTTTTAAAATCTACTCTCTTAGCAACTTTTAAATATGCAATATAGTATTATTGACTATAGTCACCATGTTGTACATTACATCTCCACAACTTACTTATTTTATAACTGGAAGTTTATACCTTTTGATCCCTTTCACCCATTTTGCCCCCCTCCCTTGTCTCTGGTAATTACCAGTCTGTTCTCTGTATCTGTGAGCTTGTTGTTGTTGTTAGTATTCCACATATCAGCGAGATAATATATTTATCTTTCTCTGTTTGAATTATTTCGCTTGGCATCATGCCTTCAGGTCCATCATGTCGCAGATGACAAGATTTCATTCATTTTTTTTATGGCTGAATAATATTCCATTGTTTGTATATACCACATTTTTTTTCATCCACCAGTGGACACTTAGGTTGTTTCTGTATCTTGGCTATTGTAAATAATACAACAGTGAACCTGGAGGTGCTGTTATTCCCTTTATGATTCTAATATTCCAGTGTTTGTGTATACCGCATTTGTGTTATTTCCACCATTAAGTTATTGTGAATCGTGCTACTATAAGCATGCATGTACTTTACATGTGTTTGGGTACCTCTTTTCAAAAGATCTATATACCTGGAAGCGGACTTGTGGGGTCATATGATAATTCAGTGTTTAACTTTTTGAGGAACTGCCAAACTGTCTTCCACAGAAATCCTCTGATTTTTGCAAGCCTTTGGTTAATTTCCAGGATCCAAAAAGCTTGATTTGGACAATTTTTGCTATTGTTCTCTTTGCTTTTATGACAGAGGAAATATTTGTAGTTTCTTATTCCACCATTTCCTATAGCCTCACTTTGTTGCTGGCATTTAACAAATTAACATTCTCTTTTTTTTTTAAACTTCTCTTTTTTATGGCTGTCTGCAACCTCCATTTAAATCATTCACCACTCATCTGATACTTCCAAACCCTTTCTAAACCCTCAGTCTTAGAGAAAGAACTTCTGAACTAACCACCACTTTTAGGTTGAACTGCCATTCTCATATCTACTTTGTGTATTCACTAAGATGTGTTTAACACTAACATGGTGCTTTTGGGATGAAAGGAAGAAAAAGGGAAAATGACTGAAAGTGCCTGACTGTAGTCATTCTCCTGAGTTCCAGGATTTCAAGGTTTTCACATTTGCTATAATAGTACACTTCAGGGATGCCTGTGTGGCTCAGTCGGTTAAGCATCCAACTTCTGCTCGGGTCATGATCTCACGGTTCATGAGTTTGAGCCCTGCATCGGGCTCTGTGCTGACAACTCGGAGCCTGGAGCCTGCTTTGGATTCTGTGTCTCCCTCTCTATCTGTCCTTCCCCAACTCGTGTTCTATCTTTCTCTCACTCAAAAATAAATAAACGTTAACAAAAATTTTTTAAAAATAGTACACTTCATTCGTTCCCAGACTTGAAGGAAATTGGCTGTTCCTCATATTTGAACATTTCCTACACCTTCCCTCAGCCCACCATCCTTTGTTGAATTTATATCTAACTCCTAGAAAATCATTTTCCTTTAACGAATATTTAAGACTTACGTGCCAGGACTGCTCTAGGACTTTGGGAGAAATCAGTGAACAAACAGATAAAAACAAAACAAGCTAAAAACAAAACAAGAACTTTTCCAGTGGAAAGAACTGCGAGTCCAATGGAGAAAGAAAGGTAGTGAATATAATAAATACGTTCTTTGGTGATATAGAATGTGATGTTATGAAATCAGGAAGAATATAATAGAGCAGAGTCATAGGATCGAATGTTGGGTAGGTAGGAGTGTTGTACTTTTAGTTTCGGTGATCAGAACAAGTCTTATGGTAAAGGTAAGTTTGGACGTGGACTTAAAGGAGATAGAACTGTTAGCCATGAGGATATCTGGGAGATAAGAGTTTCAGGCAGAAACTGAAGGGAGCAGCAGAGAAGCCACTGTGGCTGGATTGGAGTGAATGAGTGTTAGAATAATGGGAAAAGAGGTCAGAGAGAGAGAGTGGAAATTGGTATTGAAGGTCTATAAATTATTGATTTTTCTGAGTCCAGTCTATAGAAATAATCATGTCTTTTGATAAAGAACCACCTTAGCTTAATAGTTGTTCCCTTCCTGGACTCCCAAGCTAGGTTAGACCCCATTTTTACACTCCTCCAACTATTGTGAGCTTATTTATGGACAAATATTTATGAAAAAAATTTTTTATTTTTATTCATTGCCCTAAAGTGAAATGTAAATGTCTACTGCAGTTTTAAGGATGATCCTGTGAGCCTCTCATTTCTTCTAAGGATCTGTGTTTAATGGGCATTAAATTTTAAGGCAGCAGATGTGTGGGATCAGTGGAAGAGAAGGAAAGAAGATTGGTGGGGAAGAGACATGAGTGCCGTGGGTAGGGAAAGAATAGGGGTAGGAATTTGGAGGAGCACTAGTGGGGTGAAAAGAGTCAGGAGCAAGGGAAGATGGTGAGGATAGGTAACAGAGGAGTCCTGTTAGTCTGATCTCAAGAAGGTTCTCAAGAAAGACTCGTGCCTTAAAAAAGCTGGTGTGTGGCTATAACAAAGATCCACTAAAAGGGCTGTTGTTAAAATTCATAGGAATAACCTAGGAGATGAGTTATCTATCACCTACTGCTTTCTCTGCTATCTTTGGCATGAAATCTTCTTATTAACTCCTCCTACAGCTTTTGGCAGCTTCCTTGTTGGGGGATATGAAGTGATTTTTGAGGATTAACTCCTTAGATGTAGTAGGTCTTTGGCATGTCCAGCTTTCCTACTCCAATATCTTAAGTTTCTAAATAGAAAATAAGGACACCAGAGGAGAAATGATAAGAAAATTCCCATGGTCTAATGTAATTCTTATTCTAAATGAACTCATTCATTAGTTTATTCACTTTAGGTCTGATTCTTTCTCTTAACTTTTCATCTCGAATGATTGGAAAGTTAATCAGCATGGTCAACAGCTAAAACTCCTTCCAAGATCAGTTGGGTGGAAAGTCTGGCATTGTTACTGGAACCTAGTTTATTTTTTACTTTTTTTAAACAATAGGATTTGATTTCTCATAGTTTTGGAGGCTGGAAAATTCAAGATCAAGGTGCCAGCTGATTGGCTTCCCTCCTTCTGGCTTGCAGATGGCCACCTTCTCACTCTGTCTTCACACAGTGGATGGGAGATAAAGAAGAAGCAAGTTCTCTGATAGCTCTTCTTGGCGCTAATCTCATTATGAGGGCCCCACCCTCATGATTTATCTAAACTTAATTATCTCCTGAAGTTCGCATCTCCAGAAACCATCACACTGGGGGTTAAGACTTCAACATAGAAATTTTGGAGGGACACAGTTCAGCATGTAGCATAACCTAAAATGTATTCTCTAGAATTGGAGGAATCATTTAACATGTAGGAATAATGGAGTGATATAATTACAGAGGTGTTTTAAGATTCATCTAGTGGTGGTATGGAATTGGTCATAATTTGAAGGACAGAGAGACCAGACAATTTGGAGCCTAGTGCAGATGTAAAAACATGAAGTAACCAGTGGACCTAAACATAGAAATTGTGGGGAGGTGCTTTAATAAGAATGGAAATGAAAGGTAGTTAGACTAATGCTTTAAAAGTTATTTAGAACCACTTAGAAGAAGTTTCTTTGAGTAATTTGATGGAGGTTGGGGAGATTTGAACAGTTTTTATAAAATACAAGGAGAATAAAAATGAATCCAGTGAGACTCTTTGATTCTTAGGGACTAAGCAATTAATAGCAACATCACCAGAAATTCAGACATGAATTAAGTCAGAGTTCTCATGGGGACAACGCAGAACTAGGATTCAGGAATCATGAATTTTAATGCTGTCTCCAGACCTTACTTTAAGGTAACTTTAAGTAAAAGTATAAACTTTTCTAGGCTTTATTTTTTATTTATTTATTTTTTAAATTTTTATTTTTTTTGAGAGAGAGAGAGAGCAAGCCTGGGAGGGGCAGAGAGAGAGAGATACACACAGAACCCGAAGTAGGCTCCAGGCTATGAGCTGTCAGCACAGAGCCTCACATGGGCCTCAAACTCATGAATGGTGCAGTCATGACCTGAGCCCAAGTTGGATGCTTAACCAACTGAGCCATGCAGGCATCCCTCCCATAAGAACATTTTTGATTGGACATGTAGGGATTGCTACTGTCATCTAGTAAGTAGAGGTCAGGGATACTACTAAACATCCTAAATGCATGCAACAGCACTCCTCTCCCCCACAAAGAATTATCTGGTCCAGACATGTTAGTGGTGCTTAGGTTGAGAACCACTGGGTTAGGTGGCATTATCCTGGAGTTAGATGATTGAAGTTGAATATAGACATACCAAACCAATTTTCATTGATTAAAGAGCAGTGCTTTCAAACTTCTATGTTTTCGGGGCGCCTGGGTGGCTCAGTCGGTTGGGCGGCCGACTTCGGCTCAGGTCATGATCTCGCGGTCCGTGAGTTCGAGCCCCGCGTCGGGCTCTGTGCTGACAGCTCAGAGCCTGGAGTCTGTTTCAGATTCTGTGTCCCCCTCTCTCTCTGGCCCTCCCCCGTTCATGCTCTGTCTCTCTCGGTCTCAAAAATAAATAAACGTTAAAAAAAAAAAAATTTAAAAAAGAAAAAACAAACTTCTATGTTTTCTTGCATTAGCATATCTCCTAATTACACTTGGTCTCAGTTTTAAGAAATTAAGAAGTTGTGGGCGCCTGGGTGGCTCTGTTCGTTGAGCTTCCGACTTTGGCTCAGGTCATGATCTCACAGATAGTGGGTTCGAGCCCTACGTTGGGCTCTGTGCTGACAGCTGAGAGCCTGCTTTGAATCCTCTGTCTCCCTCTCTCTCTGTCCTTCCCCTACTCGCACTCTGTCTCTCTCTCTCAAAAATAAACATAAAAAAAAGAAATTAAGAAATTGTAATCACTATTCATGACACACTAGACTGTAAGCTTCATGCATTCACCACTTTTCTTCTTAGTACTTGGTAGTGTCAGACCAGACCAGGTTGGGCAAGCAAAATATAATTGTGAAATAAGTGTAGAAAAGAATAAATAATTTTTATTCTACTTAATATTCTACTTCCTTTTTGACTTATTTCCAAGTAGGTATACACATTTCAAGATTAAATATCTATGTGTTCCAAAATTATATGCTGATGTGCTGATTAAGTTAATGAGAAGTACATGACATATATTAGATGCCAATTTAATTTTTATAGATTGGATTTGAAGTGTCCATATTGGGCTACAATGAATTCTGACATTATGTTTTCAGAAGTTGGTGAGTTTATGAATCATAATTTAAAACCAGTGTTTTTCAAACCACTGGTAGTGAGCCATTGATGAGTCATAATTGATTTTGTGGGTCATGGTCAATTAAAAAAAATAGAAAATATTAGAATAAGCATCCCATTTAGTAAAACAATTATTATTTATATGTGTGTAGTGAGATTCTGTATACATTGTTTTTTTTTTTTTTTTTTTTTTTTCTTACTCTGGGTTGTGAGGAAAAAATGTTTGTAAAAAGCTAGCAGTTTTCAATCCTTCATTGGCCCACAGAATATCTAACATGGGCAAGGCTCTCAAACTAAATCATAGAAAATGTGGAAGTAATGGAGTACATACAGTCTGTTCTACCAAAAACGTTCTTATTAATGATAGTTACCATTAACTCATTTAACAAATTCTGTATTTGTTGAACTCCCATGTTGTACCAGGTACTGTTCTTTGTGCTGGGGGTACAGTAGTCAACAAAAGACCATCCCTGTCCTTTGGTGTTTACATTCTACTGGGTAGGCAGTAGAAAAGAACCAAGATGGATAAAGTTAATAATGTGTTAGATGGTGATAAGGACTTGAAGGTGAGGGGAATGGAAGAGAGATTGGGAATGTGAATTAGCAGCTGGTTGGATTATTTGAGAACTTCTTTGAGAAGACTTGGAACAGAAGTCTGAAGATGGTGAGGAGCCAGCCATGCAGGTATCTGGGTGATGAGCATGCATATTAGAAGGACAGCAAATGAAAGTCTTTAAGCTCAAGGTAAAGTGTTTAATATGTTTAAGAAAAAGCAAGGTGGTTAGTGTGGTTAGAGTGAGTAGATAGGGGAGAGGAGTAGGACATAACTGCAGGAGCAGTATATAGGATTGGAAGCATGGTTTTGCAGACATTGGAAGCACTTGGTCTTTTACTGAGCAAACCAGAAAGCCATTGGAGTGTTTTTTTTTTTTTTAATTTTTTTTTTTAACGTTTATTTATTTTTGAGACAGAGAGAGACAGAGCATGAACAGGGGAGGGTCAGAGAGAGGGAGACACAGAATCTGAAACAGGCTCCAGGCTCTGAGCTGTCAGCACAGAGCCCGACGCGGGGCTCGAACTCACAGACCGTGAGATCATGACCTGAGCTGAAGTCGGCCGCTTAACCGACTGAGCCACCTAGGCGCCCCGCCATTGGAGTGTTTTGAGCTGAGCAGTGATATAATCTGATTGAACAGAATCATTTTGCCTGCCATGTGGAGAAGAGACTTCAGTGGGGAAGTCAGGATTAGAGGGATAAATTGAGGACACATCAGTGAACAGACTATAAGGCCTTGAGGTGGGATGAGGTTATCAAGAGAGTTCATTCCTAATTTGCTAAGGCATGTGATAAGCATTTGACACTGAATTATACAATTTGTTGATTGTGTGAGGTACTCCTACTCTGTTCTTTGAATTTGACACTTCTGTATTAATATTTATGAAGTTAGTATGTATGAATCAATTGAGATGTTCATTTAATATAAACTTTTCTTCAATTCTGCTACAAAAAAAGGTGCCATTGAATGGTTGATGCTTTTTAAAACGAGCTATTGCCTTAAGTCAGAGAAGTAAGAACTTTTTTTTTTTGAGTTTTTTTTATTCAGTTTTTTTTTTTTTTTTTGGTAATCTCTATAGCCAGTGTTAGAACTCATGACCACAGGATCAAGAGTTGTGTGCTCCACTGACTGAGCCAGCTGGGCACCCCAGAAATAAGAATTTTTGCCTTTAGGATACAGAAACACATTTAAAAGTTTTGAACTTGCCAAAGAAAGATGCAGCTGGTTTATGGCTGACTTAGAATTTCAGCTTAATTCTTTTCTGACTCCAAAGCCCATGTTTCTATACACTGCAGAGTGGTGCCTTTATAAAGTAGTGTATCCTTTGCATGTGATTTTATCTAGAGATTAGTTATTAGAAGTTTTTCCTCTTTTTTAAATAGAAGAAATCATAATCAGCAAAGCTGTGATTCTGGAGCTGCACAGACTTGTAACAGTAGCTTTTAAGCTGTAATTTATCCTTTGAGTCTTAATGTCCTTATCTATAAAATCAGAGTGTTTATAACTACCTTAGGGTTTTGGAGAGAAATAAGGTAATGAATTTTTCTGTACTTACTGATGTGTAGTATGTTTGTACTTAGGTGGCAATCTATATAAAGAAAACACTGGGACTTGAGGCCACACCTTCAAGAATAAAAAAAAAAATTAGAAAATGGAACAACCATGTATATTATGTGAGGAAGAACAAGAGCCAGAACCGCAGCAGAACATAGAAGAAACCAAACAGGTAGATGATGAAGATGGTGAGCTGATCTTTGTTGGGGTAGAACATGTAAATGATGATGCTGAGCTGATCTTTGTTGGGGTGACTTCAAATTCAAAACCAGTCGTTTCAAACATTTTGAACAGAGTCACCCCGGGTTCATGTTCAAGGAGAAAAAAGTATGGTCACCTCAGAAAAGGTACTACTTGCAAATTGCAGCCTATAAGTCATGTGACCCCTGTGTCAGAAGCAGTGACTGCCTTCCCTGTTTCTGAATCTGAATCAAGATCAACAGAAAGTCCTATTATTATTGAGCCTTTGTCTAAACCTGATTATAAAAGTAATTCACCACAAGTCGTGCCTAATAGCTCTTCAGAGTTATGTTCTCCTTTGATTACATTCACAAATTCATTGCAGCATCCAGGTGGAGCAGCACTTTCTGTAGGAGGTATGAATAAAAGTCCTTGCATATCAAAGCAACTTTCTACTGCTGAAGTAAACAATGTAAATCCCAAAAGGCTTAAACTCAGTGATGGAATCATAGGGGGACATGCTTCAGCTTTGTCCCCTTCAGGTATCTTTCATACAGTGACTGCTGAGCAAAGCACACCCTCAAACAGTGTTCATACCTCATTAAGCCATGTTCAGAATGGAGCACCTTTTCCAACAGCTTTTCCAAAGGACAGTGTTCATTTCAAGCCTACAGATCCTGCTAAGGAAAATAGACAAGCAAAAACAGATTTTTTGAGACTAGCAAGTCAAAACCAGGTTGTTGATCCCAAGAAAGGAAGTCTGGTCATATTACTTCGTGACTTTTATTATGGGCAGCATAAAGGAGATGGACAGCCAGAACAGAAGACTCACACAACCTTTAAATGCCTCAGCTGCTTGAAAGTTCTAAAGAATGTCAAGTTTATGAATCACATGAAACACCATTTGGAACTTGAGAAGCAGAGGGGTGACAGCTGGGAAAGTTACACCACCTGCCAGCACTGCCACCGACAGTTTCCCACTCCCTTCCAGCTGCAATGCCATATTGAAAGTGTACACACTACCCAGGAGCCCTCCACTGTTTGTAGAATTTGTGAATTGTCATTCAAAACAGACCAAATTCTCTTACAGCACATGAAGGACAATCATAAGCCTGGTGAAATGCCCTATGTGTGCCAGGTTTGCAATTACAGATCATCAGCCTTTGCTGATGTGGAAACACATTTCAGAACTTGCCATGAAAACACTAAGAACTTGCTGTGTCCATTCTGTCTCAAAATTTTCAAAACTGCAACACCATACATGTGTCATTATAGGGGACACTGGGAAAAGAGTGTTCACCACTGTTCCAAATGCCGGCTACAGTTTTTAACTTTCAAGGAGAAAATGGAGCACAAGACCCAGTGTCATCAAATGTTTAAGAAGCCTAAGCAACTGGAAGGATTGCCTCCTGAAACAAAAGTTGTTATTCAAGTGTCACTGGGACCTCTTCACCCAGAATCAGTGGAAGTAGCATCCATTACTGTGAGCACGTCAGATTCTGAACCGTCACCCCCCAGGTCTAAGAGTAAAGTTTCCAAAAAACCTCGTTAATTCAAGTTTCAGTAACTGTAAAGCAGGTATTTCAATCAAAGTCAAAAACCCTATAAAAATAAAAAATACAAACCATACATTATTCAGTAGCATCAAACATAGTGAAACCAATGAGTTATTTATGAGTTTCTTTTTAAATTCATGAAATACAGTACTGTCTGATATGAATTTGAGATGTTATTTAAAATATATTACCTGGCTTTCGTGTAACTGTATCTGGCTTAACATATAAAAGGTGTTTTGTGTGTGTATGTGTGTGTGAGAGAAAAAAAGTGGAAACCTATTTATTTTGATATTTCATGTTACTTGTAAGTTTGAAAGCTCTAACTTCTGCAGATAGAATCTAGAGTTCTTTAAGTACTTAATTTTATTTTCAACTTTTTCCATGTCTTGAGGATTTCAATATTAACTCTAGTCAGACTGGAATGACTTTGTTACAACGTAGACTGTTACAACATGGTCCCATTTGCTGCTGAGCCCCTATAAGTGTCTCTCTTGTGCTGGTTTAAAATAATCGGTCTCTGAGAGCATGAGGGTGAAGTTGAAGAAGGTATGTCATGAATGGGAATCAGAAACTGGAAGATTAGTCAGTGGAGACTCATTGTTCTGGTTGAGGGAGAGGCGTGCCAGTGCACACGCGCGCGCGCGCGCACACACACACACACACACACACACACACACACACACACACTCTCGCTCACTCCAGTCTGGGAGTCAAGGCAGAGAGAAAGAGCAGTCTCAGAGTGTCTTCCTAGCACAAGAACATCCAAGGAAGCAAAAGTATTAAAATAAAACGTGGCCGTGGATGTTTGGCAAGGGGCTCCTGCAGACATGAAATAATTACTGTGTATCAATTGGCTTCAAATGGAGAAGAAGGGGTAATGAATAGATTGGGGGCTAGAGTCTGAAGCTCCAGTTGAGTGATCCAAAGAGGAATTCAGTTTGTTCTCGTCTGGCTGGCCTTTGGTTGGAATAAATTAGCCATATACCTCTCAGCTGCAGCAGTACAGCAAATAAAGTTTCCCCAGGGAAAGAAGCCCAGACATCCATAGTTTGAACTGCACTAGACCCATAGTTTGAACTGAAAAGAGCTAAACAAATGGTATCTACCTAGTTCAAGGACTGGGCTAAATTTAGCTCTCTTACTATTAAGTTGGAATGGGAGTTGCCCAAGAATAGTAAGTACAGTGGATAAAAGTAGTAACCCATGGTGACTGAGTAAAATTAAACCCAGTATAGGGCTTTTCCTGGTATTTTCCCATGTACATGTATCTTACCCCTGTTGAACATGTGAAATTTGCAAGTTTGTAACTTGCCTTGGACATGAATGTATTACAGCTAACAGTTACTCTCTTGTGTGTATAGTTTCCCTTTTTATCAAACTAATGTGAGTTTGGGTCTTCCTTGCCACACTCTTGTGTGCAAGAAATGTCCCATTAATTTCATTAAGTATTACGTTTTAGAGTTCCTGTCCTTCAGCTGGCTAACTGCCTAATCTGTGACTATACTGTGAACCTTTTCCCTTTGCCATTTCCAAGGACTCTTACGTAACTGGAGTGCCATCTGAGTATTGGTTCCTGAACATCAACACCCTTGACTACTTCTGTGGGTTCCCAGGATTGAGTGTCCCTGGGCATTTTCCAGTGCTGTCCCTTCTTTCTTCCACCTCTGACTCAGGTACCTACAAGCCTCTGTGCACCACTTAAGGAACCTAGGATGCTGTCTATAGACCTGAGCTGGGAGAAGTCTTTCCTGTTTTCTGTTGCTTTCTCCTCTTTCAAAGCATCTTATCTCTCCTCCCTCTTCCCTCCTCAGTCTTGTTAAATTCCCTAAGCCTTACAAAAAGCTGGGAATGGTTAGTCATCAGGGGCTTTGCATCCCTTCTAGAATTGGGGAGGAAGGACTACAGATAACAAAGTAGTTGTGAGTATACTGTCCATGTTTTAGAGAACTTCCTGAGTATAGATTCTGTTGTATTTATTTGCTCAATGATTGATTGATTTGCACTTTGAACATTTTACTAGGCCTTTTCAGTTAGTTTGCTTGGGCCGAGGCACTTTGTTAATATTTCAGCCTGAACCTGTTTTAGGTGGAGAGAAGGAGAGAGAGAGAGAGAGAGAGAGAGAGAGAGAGAGAGTGTGTGTGTGTGTGTGTGTGTGTGTGTGTGTGTGTGTGCGTGCACGCACAGTTGTTCTAGTCTCAGGTGGAAACTTCTGTGTATAAATAGATATGCAGACCTCTGCATACTTGTCTCCCTTGTTCTGTTCGTATAACAAATTCTGTTTTTGAAAACAGTAAAAATATGAAATGTTTTAGTTCTTTGTTTTTGTGGTTGCTTGGTATTATCAACACTGTTAACTGTTGTTTGCTATTTAACTAAAGTATGCCCCTAAGTAGTACAAATTGTTATTTATTGCCAACTACAGGTTGAGTGATACGACCCCTGTCTACCTCCTCTTGCTCTTCCATTCTCTGCCATGCTACTCTACCATTTTCCCCATTGGTGCACTGTTTTTGACACATTGGCCTTGCTTTTTTTTTCAAGCAAATCATATTTTTTCCTGTTCCAAAGACTTTGCAATTGTTGCTTTCTTTCTTAGAATGCTCATCTCCTAGGCCTGCATGACTTGCTACCTCGCTTAATTGTTTGACACTTCCTTTAGTTTATTGAGCTTCACCAGTGTTCTTAAAAAATACTGACAATGAAATGATACCTTTTTCCTCCTCCCTGCTAAAGGCACTTTAAGCCTCCCCACTCCTTTCCTCTCCAATCTGGTTAAATTTCCTAGGTTTTCACAAAAAGCTAGGAAGAGATAATCATCAAAAGCTTTGCTTACCTTAGAATTGAGCTAGCTTGAGTCAATTTCTGTGCCTGCAACCAAAAGACAATGAATATAGTGAGTTGAGTTCTTTCAGGAGCTTTCTCTGTTTTTCTATTGATACCTCTATATTTTTTTAAGGCAATGTCACTTTGTTTTGTTTACAAATATATTGAATATCTGTCAAGATTACTATTTTGTTATTGCCTTTTGTGAATTTCCATGTCTATTTTGCTTGCTTGTTCTTTCAGATAAAATTTATTATTTTGTTAATGTTGCCAAAAATTGTAAGTAAAATAGCAATTATAGTAATAAAATGCTTTTTTGAAAAAAAAAGTTTTCGTTATTTATCTTTTCACCAATAACATGGCATATTTTTAGTTTAAGTTAATTTTTATTTGATAACCACTATGTACACTCTTTGCCTTCCTGCCAATTTTAATTATTTTTAACCGTATTGCATTGGCCAGAACTTCCAAACAGTGATATGTAAATGAGCTTTCTTGTTCTTGGTTTTAGTGAGAAATGCTTTACCATTAAAGGTAATGCACATACTGCTTAATTTCTGTCTTTAGAATTTTTAAAGAAAATTGCTTAGTTTTATTGGATAGCTTACAATATCTATTGAGGCAATCATTTACATTTTCTTTACTAACCTAAGGTTTTGCTCAGCCTGATTCACACTTTTCTATCAGAAAGGTTTTGCTCAGCCTGATTCATACTTCTCTATTAGAAACCTTCCTTTCCTGAAGTAATATTTCCACTTGGGGTTGAATATTATCCTCTCTACTCAGAATCCCATTCCTTTTCTCATTTCTATTATTAAAACGTATTTCCTTTTCCCCTCATTAGATTTGCCACAGCTTTATCAGTGTTTCTGATTTACTCTTCCAAGGAACAACCCTTGATTTATTATCCCAACTAATTTTTTTTTGTTCCCTATTTTTTAAAAAAATTTTTTTAACGTTTTATTTATTTTTGAGACAAAAAGAGACAGAGCATTAATGGGGGAGGGTCAGAGAGAGAGGGAGACACAGAATCGGAAGCAGGCTCTAGGCTCCGAGCCATCAGCCCAGAGCCCGATGCGGGGCTCGAACTCATGTACCGCAAGATCGTGACCTGAGTCAAAGTCGGACGCTTAACCGACTGAGCCACCCAGGCGCCCCTCCCTATTTTTGTCTTGATTCATTA
Organism: Panthera tigris; assembly: GCF_018350195.1. Classification (NCBI taxonomy): domain Eukaryota; kingdom Metazoa; phylum Chordata; class Mammalia; order Carnivora; family Felidae; genus Panthera; species Panthera tigris. Next base: position 20,077,749 of record NC_056671.1, read on the forward strand.
GACACCTCTATTTTCTTTAGGATTCTTCTTTTTTTTATAAAGACATTTTAACAGCTTTGTTTTTGTTTAATAAAGGATTTAAACTTTGCCTACCTTTGTTTACAGCTTTGAGTCTTAAATATTTTGATTCATACTTTCATTTTTATTAAAGTTTTCATTCTGTATACCTTTTGGTAAGTTAATTCCAAAGGTGTGAGAATTTGCAGACTGAATGTTTTAGTCTTAAATTTATAGTTTACTGTGAATTAAGTTTTCCTTGGAACTTTTAGGGTATGGGTGTGGGTACATACTAAATGACTTTGTATACATCCTTTTCAAATCACTACATGGGGTATTAAAAAAGGATATAAAAATAATGAACTTTTAATTCTAGAAATCTGTTCCCCCAAAATGAATATAGTATAAAAGGTAAAAGCATGAAAACACTCATTTGAAAGAAATTCCTAATAATAAAACTTGGAAATGTTGAAGAAAAATTATTCATGATGTTGAGAGTAGAGAATAAGAAATTTGATCAGATATCAAGGGTGATCAGATATCAATGGTGGGGAATTTTCTATAAACAGACCCAGCAAGATTCTTGTCAAAACTGGACTGAAGGCAGAGCCCAAATTTGGGGATATATTCATTGTCTATTCCTGTATAACAAATTATACCACAAAACTAACAGCTTAATTTTTTTTTTTTTTTTTTACTCTTCCACTGTGTCTGAGAGTTGGAAATCCAGGAGCAAGTTAGTTGGGTTGTTCTGGAAATTACATGTTCTGGGTGTTCCATGAGGTTGCAGTCATCTGAAGACCTGAATGAGACTGGAAGATTTGCTTCCCAGATGGCTTACTCACATGGCTATTGACAGGAAACTCCCAATTCCTTGCTCTGGGAGAAAACCTCATACTTCCATATGAGCCTCTCTTCTGGGTTACCTAAGTATTCTCAAGACATGCCTAGCTAGCTTCTAGAACAAATATTCGAAGGAAGTGAGCAAGGAAGCTAGACTGTCTTTTATGACCTAATCTCAGACATTTTACTCTGTTGTTTCTACAATATTCTGTTCATTAGAAATGAGCCACTAAGTCTAGCACACATCAAGGGGAGGGTAATTAAGCTTTACCTTTGAAGGGAAGAATTTATGGGCATAATTTTAAACCACCAGGTTTACATACTTCCTATGTGCAAAATACATTCACCTCCTCAGAAGGCCTCCAAAAGTTGAAGTCTAGAATCTCATCATCTTAATCAGGTCTAGTTGTAGATCAAGTCCTTGGGTGGTATTCCTCATTTGCAGTATCTCAAGTACAGTTCCCTGAATCTGAAGACCTGTGAACAAAAGAGATAAGTTACCTGCTCACCTACATGCCCACCTAACAGCAGTGGGACAGGCATAGAACAACTTTCATAGACATGCCTGTTTAGAAAGGGGAAGGGGAGATGGGAGTCACTTGTTAGTGGCAATTCTGAAATCCCACCAGGTATACATATGCTGGCAGTTCATTGATTAGGATGCAAGGCCTGGAGATTCTCTTGGCTTTGATGTCTGGATTCTTGATTCTGCCCTATGACATACTTGGTTTTATGAAAGAAAGGGTATAGCTAAATTGAAAACTGTGTGTCTCCTGTTAATCTTATTGGTGTTCATGCCAAAGAACTCCACTCCAAAGCTACAACCACACATCTCTTCAAGGTATGGATGACTCTCTTGGTTTTCTGCTGAGAATGTTGAGAGACAACACCCATAAGCTTAGTAGAAGCCCCACTGTGTGATTTGAGGTGATCTTTGAGCCACACCCTTAAACTCTATTTAGAGGGCCTTGACCTGACTGAATGGTGCTCTGAAGCATCACCTTTGATCCTTCTGAGCCTTAACAAAGAATTTTACAGCCCCACTCTCATCTTTAGATCACCTTTCTTCATTGCCCTGGGTTATGATCTTTGCTTGGTAGCCATTAATTTCAGCATCTTTTGCCATCTGAAGAGACGGAATTTTCAAAACCTGCAAGTTCTGGCTCCTGTTTTAACAGTCCTTCCCTTAACTTGTTTTTTATTTCCCTTCATATTGTACTATAACCAACAAGAAGAAGCTAGGCAGTACTTCCAGCTCTCTGGCTGGAAATCTCCTTAGCCAGATGAGTCAATTAATTAGGTATATTTTATCCTTTTATATAAACTGAAGGTGATGGTGTTACCAAACTTTCTGCCACTACATAACCCTTTTCTCAATTTTCTAATATCATGTTCCTTACTTCCTTTTAAGCCACACTGGAGCATTCTCAAAGTCCAGTTTTTGTTTTTATTAAGTCTTATACTAACACACTTCTCAAAGTCCTTCCAGCTTTAGCTGGAATATGTACACACACACACACACACACACACACACACATATATTTAAGAGAGATTGCAGTAGTATGAAGGAAAACTAGCAGGATACCAATTTTTGTATACATTTGTATGATCTGAAACTTAAAGGAAAAAAAGACTAAACTAGTAACTTCTATAGTAATCTAACTTCTGAACTATTTGGTCTTCCCAGGGTAGGAAAAAACACTCCTTAAAAATATTAACAAATTTTATGCAGTGAACTTGCATTGTTTTGAAAACTTTACTTACATAAAATGAAGACCTCATTTTGTTTGCTCCAATGAGCAGTTGGAAGTATATCTTACGTGCTTTTTTTTGGGGTGGGGGGAAGGGAATTGATCATAAACACTTCATGTATTACAGCTTCTATTGTGCCCTACAGATTGACAAAATTTTGGGGTTCTGTTTTTCCTAGACCCACGTCCTAAAACATTCACTGGATCATTTTAGCCCACTTCCCTTGACTTTTTTCTCTATAAGTGGCCAACATTTAGGTTTTCTGGAGAGCTAAAATATCTATCCATTTGTCAGTCAAATCAGGTTGATAAATATGTGGGCCCAGAATCAGCCAGGTGGCAGGCTTATGCCACCATTCTTCATCTGGGTCTTTCATTGTGCCAAGCACCAGGATATGCCAGCATATATGGTAGTACTCAGCTTCCTCCTTGAGCTGAGCCCCTGAGAAGGTGAGGGCAGTTTGACCCCAAGAGGAAGCCTGAGAAATGTGTGGGAGTCCCTGAGTGTTGGTTGTGTGTGTCATAAATCAGTGTTTGTCCAGACTTCTGCTGGAACCAGCGTGGATAGTTACCATTGGTGATGACTACTGTGCTGGAGCCACAGCTGACAGTAACTATCCCTCTTAGGGATGGTTGGAAGGGCTCCTGAGTCACCACAGCCTGAGAACTAGTCTCTAAAACTGAAAACAGACGCAGTGTAGGAATGAAGAACAGGATCAGGGGATCACTCCAAAGACCAGTCTTTGAAATCTCTATGAACCTAGACAATGAATGAGTAGAGAGAGGACAAAGAGAGGGATCCAGGCCATGGTGCAGATGTCCCAAGGATCTGCTGGCTTCTCAGCTGATGCTGAGCTCTCTGTTGGCTCTTTTATTCCCTCCTGAATGCCCTGGGTGAGGGATATGTGTGTGGTGTATTGTGTCAATCTGTTCCCTTTACTACTTCCTCAACTGTGTCCTTAGCTCAGAAAGCAGCACCCTCACCAGAAGACAAGTTTACCTGATGAAGCAACCTTTTACATGGCCAATGAGTCCAGAGTCCTTTAAATTTTAAGCTCTGAGTTTGTTTCAGACTGTGCTTACTTCTGAGGGAATGCATAGTGCCACCTGAGGGCTTCTTCAAGACAATGTGAGTAGTGATGGGAAATAGGGAGAATGGATGGTCATCTGTTCATTCATTCAACTAACAAATATTGTTTTAATGCCTTTGATTTTTTTTTCCCCTACAACTTGTAGCTTGCCTTTCACTTTCTTACTGGTATCTTTTGATGAGCAGAAGCTTTTACTTAAAAATTTTTTTTAAACTTATTTATTGAGAGAGAAAGCAGGGGAGGGGCAGAGAGAGAAGGAAAGAGAATCCCAAGCAGGCTCTGTGCTGTCAGTGTGGAGTTTGATGCAGGGATTGATCCCACAAACTGTGAGATAATGACCTGAGTTGAAACCAAGAGTTGGATGCCTAACCACCTGAGTTACCCAGGTGCCCCAAAAATGACTCCTTGGGCTTTTTTTTTTCTTCAAATATCAGCCATTATTTCTTTTTAATTGCTTTAAAAATTTTTTTAAGTGTATTTATTTTTGAGAGAGATGGAGAGAGTGAGTGAGAGAGAGTGTGTTCATGAGCTGGAGAGGGGCAGAGAAAGAGAGACAGAATCCTACGCAGGCTCCACACTGTTAGCTCAGAGCCTAATGCAGGGCTCAAACTTAAGAGCTGTGAGCTCATGACCTGAGCTGAAATCAAGAGTCAGGTGCTTAATGCTCAACTGACTGAGCCACCCAGGTGACCCCTAAATTTCTCTGAAGTAAGCTTTATGCCCAATGTGGAGCTTGAACACATAGCCCTGAGACTGAGTCACATGCTCTACTGACTGAGCCAGCCAGATGCCCCAGAAGCTTTTACCTTTTATGAAGTCTAATTTATCATTTTTTTCTTGTATCCTTGGTATCTTTATGCCTTGTCTATGGTAAGGTTTTGAAAATATTCTCTCCTTTTTTTTTTTTCCCTAAAAGCTTTATTGTTTTGGTTTTCACATTTGAGCCCATAATCCATACTGAATTAATTTTGTATATGGTGTGAGGTAGAGTTAAATTTCCTTTTTACTTTTTCTAATACAAATATCTAGTTGTTCTAGTATCATTTATTTAAAAAGAACCACTTTTTCCTTTGACTTTCATTGGTGTCTTTGTTGAAGATCGAGTGACTATATAGGTTATTCATTTATTTATTTCTCCAGCTTATTGAAGTATAATTGACAAATATGATTATATATATTTAAAGTGTACAATGTGATGTTTTGATATATGTATATATTGTGAAAAGACCACAATTAAGTTCATTAATGCATCCATCAGTAGTTACTTTTGTGTGTGTGTCTTAAGATATACTGTCTTAGCAAATTTAAAGTATATAATAGTATAAAGTGTTGGTTTATTTTTGAAACACCCATACCACACAGTCTTAATTACTGTAGTCTTATAAAAAGTTTCAAGATTATTAGGGCTATTATAGGTCCTTCAGATTTCCATGTAACTTTAAAATAATTTAATAATTTCTGCCAACTCACTGGAATTTGGGGATTGCTTTGAATATCAATACCAATTTGAAGATACTTAATATCTTAAAAATATCGAGACAATTTTTACTTATTCCTTTCCAATTTTTATGTCCTCCCCACTTTTTTTTGGAATGAAAATTAAATCTCTGATTTAATTCAAGATTCACTTTGATGAGGAACATTAGGTCAAATTGGTCCCTTCCATAAAAATGTTTTACGGACTTTTGTTGGTAACAATGAATTTTCAAGAAGGAAGTTTCCTGTAACACATTTTACTTTTTATGCAATAATAAGTCATTAAAATATGATAGCACAAGCTGGCACTTTCCGGGAGAGGATATCTATATTTGTGGGAACAGTAGGCATGTGTTAAGTCATCAGGCTTTGGCATGTATAAGCTCTGAAAATGAATACTATTTTCTTTAAAAAAATTTTTTTTAAGTTCATTTATTTTGAGAGAGAGAGAGAGAGAGAGCAAGGAGGGGGGGCAGAGAGAGAGAGGGAGAGAGTCCCACGCAGGCTCCACACCAGCAACACTGAGCCCCATGCCAGGCTTGAACTCACAAACCATGAGATCATGACCTGAGCTGAAACCAAGAGTTGGACACTTAACCAACTGAGCCACCCAGGTGACTCATTTGTTCACGAGGTGAGCACATTTCATTGGTACATTCAAGTACTGTGAAAGCACAATTCTCATATTATTGAAAGCATAGTTATCACATAAACAGTGAGCACATGCCTAATATAAGTATCCTGTTAATGAAGGAGCAACCAGAATGGTAAAGCTGACTCAATAAGGATATACAGAAATAGGATTTATATAGTCTGGGTGGTGGGGGGATGTTGAAATAAGATAGCTAAAGTATGTTTCCTAAATTATATACAAAGCTGGTGAAAAATCCTAAAACTGTAACTCTTGGGATTATCCTTTCTTTTTTACTTCTAATTTGTTTTCTACCTGCTAATCTAAATTTATCAGTTATAAAATATCTGTACCCTAATCAATTTTTTTTTAATTTTTAATGTTTATTTATTTTTGAGAGAGAGGGAGAAAGAGTGAGCATGAGCGGGGGAGGGACAGATACAGTATCCAAAGCGGGCTCCAGGCTCTGAGCTGTCAGCACAGAGCCCGATGCAGGGCTGGAACTTGTGAACTGCGAGATCATGACTTGAGCTGAAGTCGGATGCTCAACTGACTGAGACCCCCAGGCACCCTGGACCCTAATCAATTCCTAGACAAATAAAATTTAAAAAATCTTTTAAGGTCTGGGGCGCCTGGGTGGCTCAGTCAGTAAAGCATCTGACTTTGGCTCAGGTCATGATCTCGTGGTTTGTGAGTTGGAGTCCCGCGTAGGGCTCTATGTTGACAGCTTGGAACCTGGAGCTTGCTTCGGATTCTGTGTCTCCCCCTTTCTCTGCCCCTCCCATGCTCATGCTCTGTCTCTCTCTCTGTCTCTCAATAATAAATAAATGTTAAAAATTTTTTAAAAAAATAAATAAAAAATCTTTTAAGGTCAGATGGGATCATTCACTGATTTCATTCATTCATTTATTTTAAGTAATAAAAATTCATTGAGAATTCCTGGGATGGTGGTTATCACCTCCCAACCTGGAGGGAGGAACCAACACCGTAGGAAATCACTCCAAAATCACACTGTCCCAACACTTCTGGCCAACACAGGAAGGAGGAAAATCATTCCCCCCAACATTTGTCAGGCTTTGTTAATCCAAGAACGGTTGGGGGACTGAAGCAGAAGGGACCATCACATGATACTGGGCGGTGGGATAGGGGTGTGCTGGACCCTAAACTGGCTCCTCAAAAACCAGGGGAGAAACATCCACTTCTTCTCTGGAGGTGAAGTTCCTGATCACCAGCTCATTTCTTACCCTTCATGAGGCTGCCCTGGGGAAAACTTTCATTCTGTAGGTTAATGACAGGGTTGTCAGGAGTGAGATAGATTATGGTTCTATGATATGGCAATCGTCTTGGAGATGTTCTAGGCTGCATGTGGGACCATTTAAAAAAAAATATTTAGTGTGACATTCCAGGGTCATAAATTGCCTTTTTGTTGTATTTCCAAATTTTGGATTATATTTTCTTGAAAAACATTAAAAAAATTATTTTAAAATAATCATATAGTGGGTGCCTGGCTGGCTCAGGCGGTAGAACATCCAACTCTTAATCCCAGGGTTGTAAATTCAAGCCCCACGTTGAGCATGGAGCCTACTTAAAAACAAACAAGCAAACAAATAAAATAATCATATACTCATAGGTTGTTGCAAAAATAGTACATGGAGTACTGTGTATGTACCCTTATTCCGCTTCCCACATTGGTGACATAATTGGAAACATATAATAATCAAATAATCAAATAATCAAAACCGAAACTTGATATTGGTACAGTATTGTTAACTAGACTACAGACCTGATCTACTTTTCACCATATTTTACATGCATTCATTTGTGTGTGTGTATTTCTACACAATTCTTCCTGTGTCTCCATTTGTGTAATCACCATCACAGTCAAGATACAGAACTGTTCCAGCAAGACAAAGGAATCACCTCATGCTACCCCTTTATATCTACATAACTCTCCCATCCTTGTTCCCTGGCATCCTTAATGTGGCCTCCATCTCTATCACTTTGTCAAATAATTTTTATCATGGTAGAGACATGTTAATTGCTGATAGTGATGGAAATACACAAAGATTAAAGAACTGAAATAAACACTGAAAGCCATTCACAGGCCCTGACTACTGCCACTTTTAATGAGACCTTTTTTGAGACTTGGGTGTTAAGATATTTCGAGGAAGGCACAAAAGAAATGTTTTTCCCTAGACCCGGGATTCACATACCTGGTCCTGGACTCTTTCTTCACCCTTGTCGGCAGAGTTGCCTACTAAAACAATCGATGGGTGTACCCTGAGGGTGGAACTTTCCATTCAAGAATACATTCATGTCTGAGTTCATTCACTGGATGAAAACTCATCAGCTCCTGTACTGGAGACATTCTTCCAGGATTCTATCAGGAAGAATGTATCAGAGAGCAGAATGGCAACATATCCTGTCATGCAGGGGGTTATGGTCTAACAGCATGACCACCTCTGGACCATCTCTGAAATTACAGCTTATGATTGTTTGGATTTTCCTGGGGTACATCAGGATGATTCCAGTCATGGAGATGCTACTATGATAGAGTCTTTGGAAACTAAACAATTTTTACATTTGTTCATACATTCATTCAACTTCATAAAATTTTTATTACAAACAGAAGATGAATTGAAGACAAATTCTACCCTCTTGGAATTTAGAGTCTATTTGAGAAGAGACTGGGAAAAAAATATAGCTCAGAAAATAGGTTATTGTAATACATGAGTAAGTGGGGTAAACTTGTCTGGAGAGGTCAAGTAACTTGACTTAGCTGGACCCAAGGGTAGGGCTGAGAAGTTCGATCACAGAGGCTGAAAAGGGTTGAAAATATCTCAGTTAGGATTTTGGACTTGATGTCTTAGATTGTGTATGTGACTTTTGCAAGGAGAAAGATCAGGAGCATACTTGTAGTTTAGGAAAACAGATGAAATATGGATGCAGGGGGATGCTGGATAAAAGGAAAGGAAAAGAAGAGTGGGGTAAGCTCAGAGAGAAAGGAGGAAGAGGGTCCTGTCTTGGGACTTAAAGGAAATGATGTTTCAAGAAGGAAGATGTCAGTATTTTTAATGGATGGCGAGGGAGCAAGTTAGATGAAAAGTAAAATGCATCTATGAAGTTGCCAATTAGAAGCTGTTTCCTGACATTAAGGAGAGTACCTGAGGAGATAACAAACAAGGAAGTCCTTCTGCAGAGGTCTGAAGAATGAATGGGAGAGCCAGGGCAGGGGTGGTGGTGATGGTGGTGTGGGGAAGGATGGGGGGTAGAATATCAAACCATAACGCCCACTCCTCCATGGAAAGACCTCAGAAGAGAGAAGCAAGCACCAATCTGTGGAAACAATGTTTTTGTTTTGTTTTGTTTACAAGAGAAGGGGGACCAGAAGGGGAATCAGGGCATAGAGTCCTTGTTTACATAGAGAAAACAGCAATTTTGGGCATAGGACTAGGGAGCCAAATTTCTTTGTGAGAGCAAAAGTTTGCAAAGCAGCTTTTGAGTTAGGCTCTTTTTTCTCCCACTTGCTTCCCTGGCTTTACCACTGAGAGATTAAGAAAGGAAACAAAACAAAACAAAACAAAACAAACCCAGCTCAGGCCAAAGTGGATTTGCAGCCTAACAAGGGGCAGCAGGCAGCGTTTAAGTATTTCTTCTTACACTCATCCTCCCCTAGGCCCTAAATTTACAAGAAAAAAAAGATCAACTGGTTGTAAAAACATCAATCTCAAGAGGAGAGAAAGGGAGATAGGGGCTGGAGTCAGTAGTCACCTTGAGGGGCAAAAACAACAGAAAAGGGTGGACTCTACTTCACTATAACCTTGCCTGGGCTCTGTTTCTGAGCAGATCACTCCTCCTTACTCAAATTCATAGAAGTAACACCATCCTGGACTTCAGTGCCTTCTCCTCTTCTTTTGTTTGTTTGTTTGTTTCTTTTTTTTTTTCTGAGAGAAAGGGCACAAGTGATTGAGGGGAGAGACAGAGAGAGAAAGAGAGAAGGGTGGGGCTCATCCAAAGCAGGGCTTGTGTTTTTACCCCAAGCAGGGCTCATGCTCACCTGAAGTGGGGCTCCAGCTGACCCCATGTGGGACTCGAGTTCACAGATTGTGAGATCATGACCTGAACCAAAGTCAGATGCTTAATGACTGGGCACCCTCCTTGTACTTTTCTAATCTGAATAACTGATATGCCTGTAGAACGGTCAAGAAAATAAAAAGACACCTATAGAAACGTACACACTGTGTAAAAAGAGGCATCAACTCCACATTTTAACAACATGAATTAGAATTAGAACATCAAGATTGATTGATTGATTATTTGTTTGTTTGTTTAAAGTAGGCTCCATGCCCATCATGGGGTTTGAACTTAAGGCCCTGAGATCAAGAGTCGAATGCTCTACTAACTGAACCAATCAGGTGCTCCTAGAATGTCAAGATTTAAAATAAGTGTAATGTTCTCAGGGCTCCTGTAGGTTCAGTCAGTTAAGCAAATGACTCTTGATTTCGGCTCAGGTCATGATCTTGCAGTTTGTGGGTTCAAGCCCCACATTGGGCTCCGTGCTGACCGTGAAGAGCCTGCTTGGGATTCATTCTCTCCCTCTTTCTCTGTCCATCCCCTGTCCCTCTCAAAATAAATAAATAAACTTTTTAAAAATATTTTAAAAATATGTGTAATGTTCTCAAAGATACAATAAGGAAAAATAATAGAAACAAAGGATAAAGAGGATATGTTTCATCAAAAGACTTATAGTGGTCCTCAGGGCCCTGCATATCTTCCTCCTCAAGGTTTTGCACAAATATCCCCATGTCATTTTTTATTCCCATTCTCTGCTTTATTTTTTATCCATGGAACTTACTACCTTGTAACATACTACACAATATATCTCTGCTCTCTCTGAAAACATATTCTCCATGAGGTCATTGGTCTGTATCCTCAGCACCTAGAACGTGGCCTAACTCATAGTGGATATTCATAAATACTCGTTGAAATAGATCAATAAATGAAGAAGTGCAAGAGATATAGGAATTAAGGATAAGGAATTAGTTTATGGATTTATTATCAAATAAAGCAAGGGCAAAAGGCAAAAAGGATGGAAGGAAGATAGAAAGGGAGAGAGGAAGGGAAGAATGAAGGGAGGGAAGAATAAAAGAACATTTTCATATCAACCTGGATGTAAAATAATACACAATACATGTGACGTGAGGTTGTGTGGGTTGGACACTGGGAGTGGAACCAAAAAGAAATGAGAAGGGTACCTAGGTGGCTTAGTCGGTTAGGGGTCCAACTCCTGATTTCGGCTCAGGTCATGATCTCACGGTTCATGAGATTGAGCCCTGCATCGGGCTCTGTACTGATAGCTCAGAGCCTGCTTGGGATTCTCTCTCTCTCCCTCCTTCTCTGCCTCTCCAGTCCAAAATAAATAAATCAACTTACACACACACACACACACACACACCCCTGAGAACTTGCTAAAGTGCTTAGTGTTCAATTGTAGGTGAGCTGTCAGTAGGAGCCACAGACAACTGAAGGCTTGCCTGTAGCAGTAGCATCTGCTTTCTCATGGGGCTGGCTATGGGCAGGCCTTGGTTCCTTACTATGTGGTCTTCTCCATGGGGTTGTGTTGAGCAGGGTATCTTACTTCCCATAGGACAGATGATCTAAGAGAAAGCAAGAGACAGCAACCAAGTCAAGCTACTATTCTTTTTTTAATAACCTAGTATCAGAAGTCACATTCTGTCACTTCTGCATTCTACTTGTTAGAATCTAGTTGTTATGTAAATGGGTTAAAGAGGGGCTCAGTATATTGGCCCCTATGTTGTTTTCTTCTTCAGGAAGGGCTATGGCCATTACCCTGCCTGCACCAAAATTAGGTTTTACACATCCAGTGGCTTTAAATATAGATCAAATAAGCATGTATTTTGCCATTTAGAGCCTGCCTGCTTTGCCTGCCCCACGAGCCTGCATTCAACATCTGCTAGCCATAGATGAGAAAATCCTTGTACTATAAAAGATCCCAAACTGCCTTCTAGCTATCTGACCTGGAGACTCCTGGCTGTGTTGCTGAATGACATCTCCTAGACATGTAAGCCCTTCTCTGATTCCCTTTCTACCTGGGAATTCTTTACTTTACTTTTCTGGGTGTTGGCCCTGTGCCATTCTTTCTGGAAGGGTTACTGCAGTAAGGGACTTCCTGCTCACCTGACCTTTCTAAGTGCCACCCAAATAAATTTCTCTGTGTGTTACTGTCCTCTTGTTCCAGCACTTTTTGTTTGCCCTTTTCCTCAATCAGCCTGAGATCCTCAAGCTCACTAACCACATTTCTTTGATGCCAAATAATTTGAAATTGTATTTGGAACTTCATGAACATTATATTGCATTGATGTCAGATCCATTATAGTCCTCTAAGTAATTTTGATTTTTTTTTTTAGGTTTATTTATTTTTGAAAGAAAGAGAGCATGAACAGGGGAGAGTCAGAGAGAGAAGGGGACAGAGGATCTGAAGCAGGCTCCACATTGACAGCAGTGAGCCTGATGTAGGGCTCGAACCCATGAATTGCAAGGTCATGATCTGAACCAAAGTCAGACGCTCAACTGACTAAGCCACCCAGATGCCCCAATAATTTTGATTTTTTAAAGCAGGCAATAGTTTGATTGAGGTCATACTGAAGACCCTGTCTCTTGGATGGTAGGCAACTCAAATCTCAGTCAATCTTTTTCTTCATTTAGGCTTCTTGGGAACTGCCCACCACATCCCAGATTCAGAGATGAGCCAGAGATTTAGGCAGAAATTATACACAAATGTCAGTTTCCCCCTCTGCACCCTCTTCTTTATAGAATTCCCCCCTTCCTTTCCAGTGGCTCTGAAGTCTGTTGACTGTTTCTTCAAGACAGTTAGACTATGGGTTTACTTAAGGAGTTTTAGCCTTGCCAATCCATGCTAACTCCAGGCTAACAGCCATAAAAATTGGGGACTCTGTCTCACCATACCCTTAAAAAAATTTAAGTTTCCATCCATTAACTCCCTGCATTTTCTTCATTGTCAGGTGTTCAGATAGTTGCTTTTTAATACTTTTTTCCCTGGAAGGCATAGTTGATATTTGCATAAGGTTCTGTCTAGGAGGAGCTCATACAGATATACCAAAAGCAGAGCTCATCTGTTTTTTAAAAGAAGACTTCCCAAAGTTCTATAGCACAGTTATATTGTACTTCATTTGCTAGGACTTTGTCACATGTCCACCAATAGCTAGGAAGAGTGGGATATACAGCCACACTTTTGTGTGACAAAGAAGGGATTATTGAGCTCTTCTTACAAAGAGCTCCTTGAGTGTGTAAGTGCATCCCAAAGGATGTGTGTGTTTTTATTTTTGAGAGAGAGAGAGAGAGCGCGCGCACACATTAGTGGGGGAGGGGCAGAGAGAGAAGGAGACAGAGGATCCAGAGTGGGCTCTGCACTGACAGCACAGAGTCCAATGCGGGGCTCGAATTCACTGAACCATGAAATCATGACTGAGCTGAAGTCGGACACTTAACCAACTGACCCACCCAAGTTCCCCATTACTACATTAATCTTATATGGCAGGAGCTGTATATAAAATGCAGAAATATGAAGGCAAGGTTTGATAACAATTGTGGGAATATCGAGAACAAAAATTAAAGAATGCATCCAAATTTAGAAGTATAGTTATATTGATTATAGTTATATTGATATTAGTAAAGTTTTGGCATAAAGAACCTTTTTGGAAAATGGGGTAATTTTTAATACTTGGGATTTTATACATGTGTGTTGCATTAAATGCAACCCACTTAAATACATGTTTAGTACATGCAGAGTGTTCCTTCTGTTTGCACTTGGTCAGCAAAGTGTGTCATGGAGGATGCTCCTTTTTGGAGGAAATATGTTTGATCTCATTCCTTAGATCTGATTATAATCTTCGAATTATGAAATAATTGGACTTTGTTTTTCCTGAATCAGTTCCTTCCAAATCATTCATGTTTTCCTTCCACTTTAGGGCTTAGGTAGTTATAGGAGTCAATCCAGACCCTTGCCTTCACCTTTCAATAGATGGTCCGCATTTAGGCTGCTTGAAAGTTGATGTGTCTGATCATGTGATCTTTTTTTCACAAAGGCTGGGGTGTGTTTTTGTCCTTGTTTCTTATCTGAATCTGCCACTTGCCTCAGGCCACCACTGTATACCACCCAGCAGTAGTACTCAGCATGGTCCTCAGGCTGGGCCCCGTGAGGGTCAGGGCATCTTTACCTCCAAAGAGGGACCCTGAGAACCGGCAAGGGTCCAGGAGTGTTTGCTGTTTGTGTTGTAAATCAATGTCCTGGGGGCTTAGCCAGGCTTCTGCTGAAACCAGTATGGATAGTGAGAGAATCAGTGACTGCTCCAGTGCTGGAGCCACAGGCGAGAGTGACTGTCCCTCCTGGGGACCGGTCAGTGAGGGCTCCTGAGTCACCACAGCCTGGGAACTGATCCCTGAAATGAAAATAGACACATGTTAGGAATGAAGAATAAAGGCAGAGGGATCACTTCAAAGGCTAGCTTCTGAAATCTCCATGAACCTGGGCAGTGGGGGAGGAGGGGGAGGAGGAGGAGAGGAGTCCAAGCCATGGTGCAGATGTTGGAAAGACCCCTTGCCCCAGAGCAGAGGCTGGACTCTGATGGTTCTTTATCCCCTACTGAGCGTGGTGTGTGAAAGGGGTGTGTTTGAATGTTGCGTTATGCAAATCCGAGCCCTTTATCATCCTCTTCCACTGCATAGGTCTTCAGCCCTGACAGCTACTACATGGTTAGGGTGTGGGCCAGGGGTGGCTGTGTGCTGTGGATTTACCTCTTGGGAGGAAACAGCTGCTCTGAGCTGCTCACAGGCCAGTGAGCAACTGTTCAGGGTCCATTAAATTGGAAAAACTTGGGTTTCTGCCAGTCCTCTGAGAAGATCCACAGTGTCCCCTGGTGGCCTCCTTGTGCTGAGGGTGTATGGTCTCATTCATTTAACAAATAACTATTGATTTACGTTTTTGACATTGCAACTGTATTTGACAAGCCATTGCACACTCATTGCTGTCTCTTCTTCACTCATTCCTGTTTGTATTTCTTTCTCCAGTTGTTGAAGATCCCACCTCAGTGTCAATTTTATTTTATTTTATTTTATTTTATTTTATTTTATTTTATTTATTATTTTTTTAAAGATTTTATTTTATTTGAGAGAGAGAGAGTGTGGGGGGTGGGTAGGGGCAGAGAGAGAGAGAGAGAGAGAGAGAGAGAGAATCTTAAGCAGGCTTCATGCTCAGTGCAGAGCCCAACACAGGGATACCACAACCCTGGGATCATTACCTGAGTTGAAATCAAGAGCAGGAAGCTTAACTAATTGAGCCACCCAGGGACCCCAAGATTTTATTTTTAATTAATCTCTATACCCAACCTGGGGCTTGAACTCACAACCCTGAGATCAAGAGTCACATGCTTTGCCGACTGAGCCAGCCAGGCACCACCCACCCCACCCAGTATCAATTTTAGTGTTACATGGTCTTAATTTCTGATCTGAGTGTTCAGAGTGATTAAAGGAATTGTTTCATGACCAGGTGACTCTAAGGAAGTTATTAATTTGAACCTTACATTGAATAAACAGCTGGTTTAAGTCAGAATTATTTTAATAATTTACTTTAGAGAACTTTAAAAAAGAAGCCACTAAAGACTGAGTGTTAAAGCTTTTACTGTGAATTCATTAGAGACTAAAGTCAGCTGTGTGAATGATCTGCTAAGTCTACAGGACTAGGCATCCCGACCCAACTATGGATACCAAGGTTGGGGAAGCTTTCCTGGTTGGCAGTGCTCCATGCATAGTATCACACATTGGTGCCAGGAGAAGTTAGCACAGTCTATGACTCCACTGGGAGAAGACAAATGGAAGCTTTTGCTTGGAATTCTCTTGGACCCAGCCCATGTGCCTCTTCCTTTGGCTGATTTTAATCTGCATCTTTTTTGTGGTAATAAGCCATATCTATGGGTACAACAGGTTTCAGTGAATTATCTGAGTCCTTCTGGGGAATTATCAAAACTGAGGTGACCTGGGGGACCCCTGAATTTGCAACTGGTGTCAGAGTCGAGGGTATTTGGGGTACCTTCAGACTTTGGGGGACTCTTCAGACTTTTCAGGGTCCAGACTCACATCAGTTTGTTTTGTGACATCTGTGACATCATTCTGGGTCACCTGTTATGAGGCAACTCCAAGTGTCTTGGCCTGTTAAGATGCTGCAGGACCAGCATAAATGGAAAGATATCCTGGACACTCAAGCACACCTTCTTAGTCTTGTATTTTTCCACTACTTTTGGAAGTAGACAAACTGCAGCAAATATAAATCTCTCTCTTACCACAATGTTTATTGTGGTAAAACATTCATAACATAAAACTTAAAATTTTAACAATTTTTAAGTGCACAATTCAGTGGCATTAGTAAATTCACTTTGTCGCACTCCGTTACCATCACCACCACCCAGCTCCAGAACTTTTTATCTTCCAGAATGAAATTCCATATCAATCAAACAGTGCCTGCCCATTCTCCCCTCCTCCAGTACCTAGGAACCAGCACTCTATGTGTTGACGAATTTAACTACTCTAGAGATCTCATGTATGTAGAATGATATGGTGTTTATCCTTCTGTAACTGGCTTATTTCACTTAGCATAGTGTTTTCAATGCTCATCCACATTGTAGCATGCATCAGAATTTCCTGCGTTTTTAAAAAAATTTTTTTAACATTTTTACTTATTTTTGAAAGAGAGAGACAGAGCATGAGTGGGGGAGGGGCAGGGAGAGAGGGAGACACAGAATCCGAAGCAGGCTCCAGGCTCCCAGCTGTCAGCACAGAGCCCGATGAGGGGCTTGATCCCACAAACTGTGAGATCATGACCTGAGTTGAAGTCGAACGCTCAACCAACTGAGCCACCCAGGGGCCCCCAGAATTTCCTGCCTTCTTAAGGCAGAAAAATACTCCATTGCATATATGTATACCATATTTTGTTTATCCATCCATCTTTCAATGGACACTTGGATTGCTTCCACCTTTTAGTTGCTGTGAATAGTGCTTTTATGAATATGGGTGTACAAATATAAGACCCTGCTTAATATTATTTTGGGTATGTACTCAGGTGAAATTTCTGGATCATACAGTAATTTTTGGTTTAATTCTTTTTGAGGAACCGCCATACTCTCTTCCACAGTGGCTGCACAATTTTATGTTCCCACCGGCAATATACAAGGGTTCCAGTTTCTGCATATCCTTCTTAACACTTGTTAGTTTCTATTCTTTGGCAATACCATGATAATGGATGTGAAGTGGTAGATTATTGTGATTTTCATTTACGTTTCCTTCATGGTTTATGGTTAATGATTTATACCATTATGCTCTAATGGCATAGAGCAACTTGTCAAATGTTTCTTGGACACTTGTATATTTTCTTTGGAGAAATGTCATTCAAGTCCATTGCCCATGCTGTAATCATTTTTATTTTGTTGTTCTTTATATAGCCTGGATACTGATCTCTGATCAGATATAAGATATACAAATATCTTCCTATTCTGTAAATTGCTTGTTCACTCTGTTGTTAGTGTCCTTTGGTGCACATACATTTTAATTTTGATAAAGTCCAATTTATCTGTTTTCTTTTTCCTTTTTTGCCTTTATTTTTGGTGTCATATCTAAGAAATCATTGCCAAATCTAATATAGGTGTATCTCAGAGATATTGCCAGTTCATTTCCAGACCACAGCTGTAAAGCGAATATCTCAGTAAAGTGAGTCAAGTGAATTTTTTGGTTTCCCAGTACATATAAAAGTTATGTTTACATGACACTGTAGTGAATTAAGCGTGCAATAGCATTATGTCTAAAAAACAACATGCATGCCTTAATTAAAAAATATGTTATTGCTAAAAAGTGCTAGCCATCATGTGAGCTTTCAGCAAGTCATCATCTTTTTGCTGGTGGAGGGTCTTGCTTCAATGTTAATGATTGCTGACCAATCAGGGAGGTGGTTGCTAAAGGTTGGGGTGTGGCAATTTCTTAAAATAAGACAATAATGAAGTTTTCTGTGTTGAGTGACTTTTTTCAAGAACGATTTCTCTATAGCATGTGATGCTGTTTTGATAGCATTTTACCTTCAGTGGAATTTCTTTCACAGTTGGAGCCAATCCTTCAAAACCTGCTGCTGCTTTGTAAGTAAGCTTGTGTAACATTCTCAATCCTTTGGTGTCATTTCAACACACTGCACAAATCTTCACCAGGTTCCATCTCAAACCCGAGTAAGTTCCACCTCAAAAGCCTCAATTTCTTTGCTCATCCATAAGAAACAACTCCTCATCCGTTGAAGTTCTATCATGAGATTGTAACAATTCAGTCACATCTTCAGGCTGCACTTGTAATTCTAGTTCTGTTACTATATGTACCACATCTGCAGTTACTTCCTCCACTGAAGTCTTGAACCCCTCAATGTCATGTGTGAATGTTGGGATCTACTCCTTCTAAACTCCTGTTCATGTTGCTCTTCTGACCTCTTCCCAAGAGTCATGAATGTTTTCAACAGCATCTAGAATGGTGAATCCCTTCCAGAAAGCTGTTCATTTACTTCATCCAGATCCATCAGAGGAATCACTAGTATCTATTTGATGTCTTTAACATTTCTTCAATGATGCGACTTGAAAGTCAAATTACTCCTTGATCCATGGGTTGCAAAATGAATGTTGTGCTAGCAGGCATGAAACAACATAAATCTCATTGTACATCTCTATCAGAACTCTTGGGTGACCAGGCACATTGTCAATGAGCAGTAATATTTTGAAAGGAATCTGTTTTTCTGAGCAGTAGATCTCAACAGTGGGTTTAAAATATTCAGTAAACCATGTTGTAAACAAATGTGCTGCCATCCACTTGATGTTCCATTTATAGAGCACAGGTAGAATAGATTTAGCATAATTCTTAAGGGCCATAGGATTTTTGGCATGGTTAATGAGCATTGGCTCCAATTTAAGTCCACAACTGCATTAGCCCTAATGAGACAGTCAGCCTGTCCTTTGAAACTTTGAGGCCAGGCACTCACTTCTCTCGAACTATGAAAATACTGGACATCATCTTCTTCCAATAGAAGGCTGTTTCATCTACATTGACAATCACTGTTTAGTGTAGTCACCTTCATGAATTGTCTTGGCTAGATCTTCTGGATCACTTATGTATTAGTGATCTTATATATTAGCAGCTTATATATTAGCTTATATATTACTTATATATTATAAGTATACTCTAAGTATACTTACATACTTCTAAGTATATTATACGTATACTATACTTATACACTATAAGTATATTATAAGTATACTATATATATTACTTATATATTAGCAGCTTATATATTAGCACTTGATAGTTTTTCTTGCACTTTTATGCTATGGAGATGGCTTCTTTCCTTAAACCTCATGAACCGACCTCCGCTAGCTTCAGACTTTTTCTTCTGCGGCTTTCTCACCTCTCTCAGCTTTCACAGAATTGAAGAGAGTTAGGGTCTTCCTCTGGATTAGGCTGTAGCTTAAAGGAATGTTGTGGCTGGTTCAATCTTCTATCCAGACCACTCACACTTTCTCCAGATGATGATAAGGCTGTTTTGCTTTCTTGTCATTTGTGTATTCACTGGAGTAGAACTTTCAATTTCCTTCAGAACTTTTTTCCCCCCATTCACAACTTGGCCAACTGTTTGGCACAAGAAACCTAGTTTTCAGTCTATCTTGACTTTTGACATGTCTTCCTCATTATGTTTAATCATTCCTAGTTTTTGATTTAAAGTGAGAGATGTGCAATTCTTTCACTTGAACATGATGAGGCCATTGTAGAGTTGTTAAGTGGCCTAATTTTAGTATTGTTGTGAATCAGGAAATAGGGAGACCCAAGGGGAGTGAGAGAGATGGGGGAATGGCTGGCTGGTGCAGCAGCCAGAACATATACATTTTTCAATTAAGTTTGCCATCTTATATGGGCAGGGTTCGTCGTGCACCAGCACAGTTACAATAGTAATCACAGATCATCATAACAAATAAAATAATAATTAACAAGTTTGAAATTAACAAAAAAAATGTGACACAGAGACATAAAGTGAGCAAATGTTGGAAAAATGGTGCCAATAAACTTGCTCAATGTAAGGTTGCCACAAAACTTCAAATTGTAAAAATGCAATATATTTGTGAAGTGTAATAAAGCAAAGTACAGTAAAATAAGTTATTCCTCTATCCTTTATTAGGTGTAGGTATGTTTCATAGGCATTTGTGACCCTCCCATAAATAAGCTGAGTATTTACTACTCATGGGGGAATGGATAGCTCATGCCATTTTCCCTATCCATTAGGACTCTGATCTCCACCTCCCCTCAGTTGGAGAGTATGTGGAGAAGCCATTCTCTGGTCCAAATTTTCTGAAATACCTGTAGTTTCTTGACTTTCAGATGACAAGATTTTCCACAAAGATTATGGGGAACTCTCCCAGGATAAGCAGATGTGGAGGAGTGAAGAAGGCATGATTGGTCAGAGGCAAAGGTTGTGATGCAGTTGCAACAAAATAGACACTACTATGATGGGCTCTAGAGTTGAGAAGTCTCCCCAGGATCCTGAAGTGCGATGAGAGGGGTAGGGCCTGGTAACTATGCATCCATCAGTCTTTGAATACAAGCTGCAGCTAGAAGAGTTAATGGCCTTGGGTGATCCCCTGCCCAAGGCTTAGTCTCATAGCATGATTCAGTGGAGACCTGTTGGCTGGTTACACTCAGTTGCTGGAGAAGGCATGGTTTAGTCCTAGAATGGGGAGTTATGACAGGGCATCACTACATCCATTATAGGTCCACCTCATATCCATGCTCAGATCCCCAGGCTTCATACAGTGAGTCTTGGGAACAATTCCTCCTGGATGTGTTTTGGTCTCTTTTCCAGATGGAAACTTGAAAGAGGTCATTCAGTGGGATGAAATGCAGTTCCTACTGCTGAAGGTGGTCTCAAGAATATAACCAATGTTAATTGTCCTCTGTCTCCACCACTCATATTTGCCTCAACTTTGGCTAGTCCAGGTGACTTCCCTGGTGGGGTTACCCAGACTCTTATTCCCGAGTGTGAATCCAATCACCATGTCTTTCTCAGGCTATATTGTTGGATCTATCTACTTATCGCCCAAATTAGACCAAGAAGACATGTTGATAGATACCATTCATGAGAGCCACAAAATTTTCTCTACTGTATCCTGATGATCAGCCTCAATTGTTCTTTCCCATTTGGTGGCTTCTTTCTTTGCCTGTTGTTCTATTGTCACAGAGGGTGTCAAGTGACCCAGAGCTGAACTTAAAGTTTATTGCAACTCTTGCTGTGTCTTCTCATGTATGCATTTATGTGTAAGAATCATGACCTCCACACCCATACAGCTCAGAGTTTTAGGGAATTAACACACATACTCCCCAAGTGGATCACCAGTTGTGATGAAGAGAGGGACTTCTACTTGTACCCTTTAGTACCAGGAACCATATGATTTTTCAATTCAGGGCAAAACACCATAAATTAATTATGCTTTAGGGTGAATATGCATTCTCAAATATGGCTCCCCAGGAGAAAGGCTGTGTCTTGAGGTTGGTATCTCTGCTGCAATGTCAACTTACCTGGCATTTATACCCTCATTGAATGTGGGACTCTTGGGGATCAGCATGTCACTCTGCAGATGAAGTTAACCCTTAAACAGCTGACAGCTTGAAGCTGAACATTGAGGCCTCACAATAGCAGGGGCAAAAAGCAATTCTTTGAAGGGGGATCTGAGTTACCTGTGCTAACATACCTGGGCCTACCCAGTGTGGTGTGTGAGGCACAATCAATAGAATATATTAATTTAGGCAAGGGACCTAAAGGTCCAACTGATCCTTATTAAAACTCTTGACCAGGGGCCTTGTTTCTTTATGATTTATACTCAGCCCTTGGGAACCTCAACCCTGTGTTCTTCTGGGATGCTGTAGTGAATACTGGCTCATAACTCATGCGGATCCTCCTTGACAGGCACAGAGATTTAAAAATTTCCATTTTGTCATATCAATTTGCAATGAGGGTCTGCTTATCTGCTTCCATTGTGTAAAATATTTTGATATATCCATTCTGCAATTATTCACCTATCCAAAACTCTTTGGTATCTTATTCTTTCATAATTTTAAACCTTACCTTGCAGCTCTTTTTGAAGATATTTTTGGGGAAAGAAATAAAGATCAATCATGGGGGAAGTAGACTTGATTTAGAGGGAAATGATGCTTGCCTCTCTAACATACCTTCCCTGCAGATTCTTGCTCTGTGTCAATCCAGTCCCCAACCTTCCCATTGTCCTGCCTACCCATTAGAGCTCTTCAGTAAACACCACGGAGAACTTTGGAGTCTCTGTAGGGAACATGCACAGAGGGCAGAGTGGCCAGTGGTGGGCTGCTTTTCTTTTCTTTCTTTTTTAAATTTTTTTTTAAAATTTATTTTTGATAGAAAGAGAGAGAGGGGGGGGGTGGGAAGGGCAGAGAGAGAGGAAGACACAGAATCTGAAGCAGGGTCCAGCCTCAGAGCTGTCAGCACAGATCTCAACGTGGGCCTTGAACTCACAAGCCATGAGATCATGACCTGAGCCAAAGTTGGACGCTTAACCAACTAAGCCACCCAGGAGCCCCTGCTTTTCTTTTCTAAACTTCTTTCCTACCTCCAAGACAGAGATCAGTTTTGTAAATTGGATTAAGAGGCAGGGAAAGAAACTGCATTCCCTAGAGTATAAGTCATCTCATACTTACATTAAATTTTTGCATTTGTTACTATATTTTGGAATTGGCCCTATTGTTTTGGATTGTTTTCATTTTATTTTATTTTAGACTTTCCTTCAAGTCAGTAAGAGGGAGGTGTGATTACTTCCTTGTTTCCCTTAAGTGTCACCTTATATATTTTCCTGTTAAGTTTATCATTACACATGGAGTCACAGCTGTATAGTATGAAACTTTTCTTTTGGTAATTAAATGCTGGCTGGCCTGTATCAGAACTTGGTATGGGGAGAGAGAGAGAGAGAGAGAGAGAGAGAGTGTGTGTGTGTGTGTGTGTAAGTTTTTATTTTGCTACTTCTGTCAATAACCAGGCAATTGATGATATATATCTTTGTACTGGCTTTTATGAGTACACTATTATATAAAAAAAATAGTGGATTAAAAATGAAACATTTTGAAACTTACAACAATGTATTTGACTGCTTCCTCTGTGACCATGGAGACCAAACTCTCTGGGCCCACACTAGCCAGGTGCATCATCTGTGAACCGAAGATGGGTGACATTGGGAGCAGAGGGTGAGCCCAGGAGTTTGTGTCTCACTTCCCCATCTGCCTCTGTCTCTGTGGTAATGGTTGCTGAACCACAGAACACAGTAATACTCAGCTTCATCCTCTGACTGTGCCCCCGTGATGGTGAGGACGGCCTTCTGTCCAACCAGGGAGCCAGAGAATCGGGCAGGGACCCCTGGGTTCCGGTAGCTGGTCTCACCTATCAGACCCTGGAATCTCTGGTAGGGCTTCTGTTGGACCCAGGTGGCATAATTACTGGTGGTGACGGCCCCAGTACTGGAGCCACAGGTGAGTGTGACTGTTCCTCCAGGAGTTGTTGAGAGTGAAGTTTCCTGAGTCACTACTTCTTGGGAAGTGGCCCCTGAAAATAAGTGAGAGACCAAAGATCTGGAGAAAGGACAGGGGCATGAAGGTGCAGTGTGGCCTCTCCCACCCCCAGTCCAGAAAGTCCCCCTGACCTGTGCAGTGAGACAGAAGTGTGAACAGGAGAAGAGCCCAGGCCATGGTATAGATGCCCCAGTGTTGAGCTTCTCAACACAGCTCAGCAGAGTCAGCTTGCTCCCATGATAACTGCTATCACCTGTGGGGGCAGGGCTCTCATGTAAATGAGCTCCCCTCCCAGGAGTTCTCAGCAACAGTGTGGCCAGGTCACAGCTACTGAGCTTTTGCATGTCAGTGGAACCCTGGGCCTGAAGGACCTACAGCTAGCCCTCCTCTCTCATGTCTGCCTCCCAGCCCTCTCTGTAACTTTTTTTTTTCCCTCCTTCCCCCCACTCTGTCTCTGATTTTTCAAACCTAGTCTCTTTCTTGGTCACCTGAAAATGGGTCACAGCAGTTTTTCCAATCGTGGAATATGTGCTTCCAGGACCAGAATAGACCTAGTAAAGTGTTGTGATTCCTTTTCGAGAATGAAAATTATGAGATATAATAATAATAAATAGGTAATTAATAATAAAGTAGGTATTATCTATAACAATAAATAGGTAATAAATAAGGTATCCAAAAATGTTAAAGACTGGGGAATCCCTAGTGGACTGCTGGACTCACTGGTGTGATGGGCCCCTGGTTCTTTACAGGGTGTGTTTCCCCTCCTCAGGAGCCATGGTGTTTTTACCAAGGACTTTGATGTACTTCCCACCTTCTACTCATCTTGTTCAAATAAATCAATGTCAGCAATATAATGCATCATTGTGAGTTCTGTAGAACATGCAGATGGTCCAGTTTTCTTGGGAGATATGTTGGGTAAGAGGAAGAATAAAAATAGTCTTGGAGCAACACTTTAAGTGTACAACTGTCCACTCTATATGAGTGTGAACAGCACCTGATACTCCATATGACAACTGATAGGTATGGAAAAGTATGCATTCACCAGTTTTATGACTCTATACCATTTAACTGAAGTCATGTTAAGTAATGTGCTCTAGAAGATATACCACATCAGGCAGCTTCAACTGGGATACAACTTGACTGAGTTTATAATAATCCACCTTCATCTGGCAGAATCCATATGTTTTGGTGGTTGTTGTTTGTTGTTTTTGTTTAGAAGCCAGATTGATGAATTAAATGTCAGCATGTTGGGGACAAAACACCACTGCATCATTAATAGTAACACTTTATCTCTTCTATTTTCCCACAATAATATTATTTTGTAAATTTCCATCTTGAAGAAAATGGAGCAAAGCATGGTTCTAAGGCTTTCCGTTGGTCTTCTAAACTACTAATACTCATACTTCTTGGCCTATTTTACTAGGCCAATAAACAAGCATGGAGATTTTGCTGACAATTATGGGAATGTGTTCATTGGGTGATTCTATGGACCCAATAGATCTGCTGTAAGCTATACCTCTACTAGATGGGATATGCAGTTCTCCCCACTGTAATGTAGGGCATGGTGATAATCTTGATTCCCGAGTATGAATGTCACTTGAATCATGTGTTCAACAATACTCAGAATATTAATATTAATATTAAATAAACAAAGGTCACTTTAGGGCAGCAGTGAGGAAATTATTACCATATCTGTTCGTCAAGTGGTGACTGCCTCACAGAGTCCCAGCCTAAATTTCAGTTACAAGCTTTAAGTCCTGAAAAATGGCTACTGAGCAATAAAATTTATTATTTTCTTTGGGGTGGTTGCACCTAGTCCCTTGTACATCCATTCTTTATCTTTCGGTTGTATAGATTGACAGTATCCTTGGTGGCTCCTATCTGCCCTGTCCTTTGGAATGCTGTCCCCCAGTAGCCATGCATACTACATTCTTGGACTGCTGCTCTTTGCCATAATTTAATCCATCATCTTCAAATAATAAGAGGTTTCTCTGCCCTTTAATGTTTAGGGATCATATGATTCCTGTTGCTATCAGAGAGAACAATTTAGTAATGGAATCCTACTATGAACCTGGGCCAACCAAGAACTACATGACTGAGCTATGAGGCCAATGGGAACAGAGGAGCTGACGATGCTGTTTGTACTATGAGCCCACCTGTGAAAGGCTTCAACACCCTGCAAACTAAAAACCCATGAGGGAACAGGTGAGTGGCAACCACCATACCTGTCCACATATTAACTCTCATGATTTGAGAAGTGCCTGAGAAAATATTTTGCAATGCATGGCAACATTTGCTGTGGACCAAGACCAGGTAGGGTATGCAGAGACAGGATTTCCAAAGACAGGTGCTCATTACCAAAATATCTCGGTGAAAATTCTCAAAGCAGGGTTAGGAGGTGAATGGTGAGTCAAGCCAAGGGGAGGGACATGGGTCCAGGGTGGATCAGGTGTGAGGTTTTGTCTCACTACCCATACCTGTCACACTGTGGATATACAAAACTGCTCCCACTACCATGGTTTGCTCCACAGTTGGAGTCAGTATCATCTTCCTGGATATTCTGGATGGTCAGGTACCAAACTAGGTCAGAACCAGAACCTGAAAGCATCAATTAAGGAGGGAAAGTCCTAAAAATGACTTATTGGAAGAGAGAGAGAGACAGGAGGGGCAGGGGGGCTTTTGTCTGAACAGGAGGCATCTTTATCTGGGATATGTGGACCATGGGGTTCTTCTTCAATCAAAAAACTTTAGTTCTGTTAGGGATTTCTCTTTGGTTCTTCTCCGCAAATTACTTCCCTCTTATGCCATTCTCACAGACTTAAAAATGCAGAATCTCAGGCCTCACTCTGGACGTAGGGAATCAGAATCCAAATTTTATAAGATTCCAGATGATTCACTTGTATATTAAAGTTAGAGACTATCTGATCTAACAAATGCGGAAGGATATACTTTGTTTTTGGTTACTGATCACTTCTCGTGTTTCAATCTATTCTGTTTCCAACCAACTTCTTCAGGAAATGAACTTTATCATTTTGTGAATTTTATGTCCAGAATAATGTACTTAGGGCTTCCCATTGAAAATAATAAGCATCTCCCTTTCTCTCACTACATCCACATGTGTTTTAATATGAACAGGATAATATTCACAACTTTACAACTTCACAATCTTTACAACTGGTGAACAATTGGAAATACCTAATGACTATCTTTATTTTGAATGTAACTTTTAAATATTAAGCAGTAATTGTATATTTACTTCTAAACTCGGGATAAATTACTTATTTTAGCCTTTAATGACAATAGCAGTGCTTGAAACATGACCAAAAATATGAAATATAAGTGAAGCTATGATCACAATTGAGTAATAATTAAAAACCAGTTAGGGAGAAATTGTTCAAATTCAGAAATATACTGTTTGATGTATTAGGTTCCTAGGGGTGCCATAACAAAGTACCACAAGCATGGTGGCTTCAACAAGAAGTTATTGTCTCACAGATCTGGAGGCCAAAAGCCCCAGATCCATAGGGCAGGGCCATGTTCCCTCCGAAACCTGCAGGGGAACCCTTCCATGCCTTCCCATGACTGCTAGTGGTTTGAGGACAATTTTTGGAATTCCCTGGTTGCAAATGCAAACTGCAAACTCTGCCTCCAGCTTCCCGCAGTGCCGTCCTTGGCTTCCTCTGGCTGTCTTATTACAAGCACACCAGACATACTGGACTAGGAGGCCACCTTCCCCCAGTATTGTCTCATCTTAACTAATGACATCTATGACAACCCTATTTTCAAATAAGGTCATATTTGTAGGTCCTAAGGGCTAACGACTTCAATATACGTTCTTTGGGAGGATACAATTTAACCCAGAGTATTATGGAAAAAGAATTCTTTCCAAAAATTGTTTTTAATTTTTAATATTAAAAAATATACAATATCCTTGCATTGCATTAAAATGCAGCCGAATAAAATAAACTTTATTTATTTAAAAATAATTTTTTTAAGTTTATTTATTTATTTACATAATCTCTGCACCCAGTGTGGGGCTCGAACTCACAACCCTGAGATTAAGAGTCACATGCTCTGCCAACTGGGTCAGCCAGGTGCCCCAATAAACTTTAGAAATATACAAAATGAGGGTTTCCTCTGTTTGTCCTTAGATGACAAGGAATATTAGAGATGTTCCTTTTTTTTTGGGAGGAAATGTGTTTGACCTCAGTTTTTAGTTCTGATCCAGGCACGTACCGTTCTTTGTCTAATACAAAATAATTGAAATCTGCTTTTTGTGGACCAGTTCCTCCCAAGACATTCATATATTTGCTCCACTTTAGGACTCAAACAGGAATGGGAAGCAATTCAGACTCTGCATCACTGTCTATGGATGGTCAACATTTAGGCTAACCTGAGAACTCAGGTGTCTAGTCATGGGATGCCAACATCACATGGTTTTGTTTGTACCCACGCTCTGTTAAACAAAAGTTTGTGTCTTCTTTCCTCATCTGGGTCTCCCACTGTGCCAAGCACTGCTATAGTGTAGCCCGCAGTGGTACTCAGCCTCGTTCTAGGGCTGGGCCCCTGTGAGGGTCAGGGAAGCTTTGCCCCCAAGGAGGGAGCCTAAGAACCATGCGGAGGTCCAGGAGTGTTTGCTATTTGTGTTGAAAACCAGTGTCCCGGGGGCTTGTCCAAGCTTCTGATAGAACAGTATTGATAGTGAGCATCGATAACTGCTCCAGTGCTGGAGCCACAGGTGAGAGTGACTGTCCCTCCTGGGGACCAGTCAGTGAGGGCTCCCGAGTCACCACAGCCTGAGAACTGGTCCCTGCAATGAAAACAGACACATGTTAGGAATGAAGAATAAAGGCAGAGGGATCCCTCCAAAGTCTGACCTCTGAAATCTCCATGAACCTGGGTAGTGGGTGAGGAGGGGGAAGAGGAAGAGAGGAGTCCAGGTCATGGAGTGGACTTTCCAAAGGTCCCTGGCCTTACAGCTGGTGCTAGTCTCTGGGTTGTCTCTTTTATCTCCTCCACAGCTCAGGAGTCAAGGGTACGTTTGGTGTTACGTTATTACATTATGCAAATATGAACTCCATTTGGTACTGGGTCCTCAGCCCTACTCGTAGATTTCCTACAAAGAGGATGTCTGGGGTGGTTAAGAGCTCTGAATTTGACCCTTCGGAGGAGGCAGCTGCTGTCACCTCTAACTCAGGCCAGTGGGCATGGGTGCAGGGCCCGTTCAGTTGGAACCATTTCAGTTACTTTCAGGCCTTGGCAGCTTTGAGCAGGCACACAGAGCCCCCTGGTGGCATCCTTAAGAGTCTGTTCATGGCGGTGAGAATCCTGTAGAGGGAACCTGTTCTTGCTTTCAAGAAGCAAGTGAATAATAAATAAATGTCACCCACTCTTGAGTCTCTCCAGAGAATCTTCCTTTTCAGTTTCATCTGTTGTATTTTTCAGTTCTATAAATTCCATTTGTTTTGATGACATCTATTTCAAGTCTGTATTTCTGTCTTTTCCCTTTGTTCCAAGAGTATTTGTAGCTGCTCATCAAATGAATATTATGATTGTTGCCTAAAAACATCTGTCCCATAACTTCAGCATGTGAGTCGTTTCAGTGTTGGTGACAGTAGATTCTCCTTTCTCATTCAAGGTTTGGTCTTCCTGGTTCTTGACATGACAGGTGATATTTTTTACTAGATCCTGGATATTTGGGATATTATATCATGGGATGTTGGGTCCCTAATTATCTTCCTTCAATCATTCGATCCTCTCATTGAGGTGCAACAGGATCTCAGGGGTTCTATGTCAGTTTCCCAGTGGCCTCAGAGGATGTGGAGTGCTCATCCCCACTGCTGTGCTGCTGACTTTGTCCTGGAAAAAGTGGGGCATTGATTGTCACCTCCCAGTTCTCATCAGGTCGGGAGTGGGACAAGCTCCCTGCCGACCCCAGGGAGGGTCACACAGGTCTGAATGGAGCTGCTTTGCTGCCTAGGATCAATGCTTAGCAGCTCACTGGGCCCCATACCCTCACTGGCACCAGGGAGGGGAGTGGTCAACTGCAGGGCCAGCTCCCCTGCTTCCCATCCCCTTATTAGTGTGTTAATGTCAGGTGGGAGTCCACAATAAGCTCCTCACTGGCACCATGGTCACCAGCAGGGGTACAGGAGTGCTGACCAGTTCTGCCTTGTAGCACCACATTCAGTCTCCCTGCCGAGGGATGGGGTTAAAGTGAGCTCCCCCAGGACCTGGTAAAATCATGGATGGAGGAGAACCGGAGTTCTAACTAGGATATATTTTAATTCTTTTTTATTCCCCATGTGTGTGTTGAAACTTTTATTCTGTAATAATTTTATATTTACGGAAAAAATGCAAAGATTCAGAGATCTCTCAATACCTTTCGCCCAGATTATTCTAATGAAAACATCGTGCATAACCATGGCATATTTAGTAAAACAAAAAGTGAACAGTGGTCCAATGATATTAATGAAACTGCAGACTTTATCCAGATCTCACAAGTCTCTGTTATTTTTATCTTTATTTTTATTTTTTGCCACTAATGTCATTCTTTGTTCCAGGGTCCACTCCAACTAACCACATGGCATTTATTCATCCTGACATACTGAAATCCTCCAATGTGTAAGGTTTTCGATCTTTCTTTGTTTTCCTGAATTTGGGAATTTTGCCTAAATGCCCACCCCAACATCACAACTGAAAGCTCAGGTACCCAGCAAAGGTTCCAAGACAGCTCGATGCCTAAAATTCTTCTTTGGCCTGTGTCCTCACATAGCATCTCACATCCTAGTGCCTTGTCTCGGGACACAGCCTCAGCCAGCCCTGAGCACAGGAGCCTGAAAGAGAAGGGAGGGTCTCTGCTCTGAACCCTGCAGGAACAGAGTCCATACTGTGGAGGACTGTCTACCTCCTGGGATGGTCCTCAGGCCCTGACCAACAAGAAACCTAAAAAAATTGTTAGCTGTCATAAAGAGAAAAAAAAAGCCAGCTCAAAAGGCTCTGATTTTTACAACTTGGATCACTAGGCAAAGTTTCTGTGTCATCGTGGGTTTTTTGTTGTCTTGGTTTTTGTTTCTCCAGAGGTCACATAGGATGCATAGGAAACTGTTAGGAAGGACATTGTGACCCACAAGCTACTTCCAAGTACGGTCAGTGTGTATTCAAGTTATTTTAAATTGCAAGAGAGTCAGTCAGTGTCCGGGGTCCTGAGCAGGCTGAGATATCTGCCCCACTTTCCCATGTGTGTGTCCCTATGAGCAGCACTGCTGTGTCAGATCTGACAGTAACAATTACCCTCGTCCTAAAGCTGGAGCCCAGAGATGAGCAGAACCCCAGCATTGGCTGAGGCATCTTTGGATCCAGAGAAGTGACTGGGGACCCCAGAGCCCTGGTATCTATATGTTCTGAGTAATAGTACAGGAGATACTAGGGAGGGCTCCTTGACTTCTGCTGGTACCATAGCATGCTATAGCTGCCAACAATGAATCCACTGCTCAGGGTGCAGGTGAGTCTGGCTGTTGTTCCCGGAGATGCAGACAGGGAGGGCGGCTGGGTCAGCACAGGCTGGGACAGGGAACCTGCAAACACAGACACTCATGGGTGATAGGGTAGAGACCAGGGTAGAGTTTTTCAGGATCTGAGCCACAGGGTCAGACACCAGCTGGAGGACTTCCCTGTGTCCCTGAGGCCTGTCCCTACCTGTGCAGTGGGAGAGGAGCACGAGGAGGACAGGAGTCCAAGCCATGGTGACACAGGCCCTGGTATCACAGTGGAATGGGCTGCCCCAGGCCTTCTTTTCTCCTCCACCCCCTGCACAGGAGGGGCAGTCCATGCAAATGGGGTCTATCCACTGACTGTCCAATTCTCCCTGAGTCCTGGTGCTGGAGCTCAGCTCACACCACACACTGAGCAGGATGGAGGTTGGCTTCACCCCTGGGGAGAGCCCAGGGAGGAAGCACCTGCTGACACAACATACAGATCCCTTCTCAGGGCACAAGCCAGGCCAGAGAGGACACAGCTGCTGAGTCCCCATCAGGGAGCACAGGGCCCAGCCCCCACCAGGCTCCTTTGAGTGTATGTTCCTCACTTAGTAGCTGTGTAGGGACCACAGGTCAGTCCCACAGCACCTCCTGCTGGTCCTGGGGTACTCATCTGGCCATGGCCCAAAGCTCTGAGTCCTGCTGATTTCTGCAGCTCACCAAGTGCCTGTGTGTTCACACATCAGTGGTCTGATCCATTGAAGGTGTGGCCCATAGTGCTGCCACTATGCTTACCCCTGTAGCATGTTTCACTCTCGGGGGTACTGGCTTGTGGGAGATGCAAACATTTACCTAAATTAAAACTTAAGTTGCTGGCACCCAGAGAAGATGAACTACATCTGTCATATCCCTCCCTTGGTATGTGATTTAGAATATGCATGTTTTGAGTATTTTAAAACTCCTTTGCATTAAAACAATGGATTCCAACTACTCTCTCATGAATTGAGTTCTTCAGTGAATTTCATCATCTTACTAATTTACAAAGTAAAGGAAAAGCAATGGATTTATCTTTGATGAAGTACAATTTATCATTTTTTAATTGTATAGGTTGTGCTGTTGGTGTCTTGTCTAAACATGTTTATACAAACCTTAGATCCTGAAGATTTTCTCCCATGTGTTCTTCTAAACATTTATAGCTTTATGTTATACATTATGTCTATGATGCATTTAGTGAATTTTTTTATAAGGTGAGAATTTTAGGTGAAATTCATTTCTCCCTGTGGATATCCAATAGTTCTGTGGCTGTCTCTCCAGAAGGCCATCTTTCCTCCCCTGAAAGACTTTTGTTGCAACTTTGTCAAAAGTACTTATCAAGAGGTGCCTGGGTGGATCAGTTGGTTGAGCCTCCAACTTCAGCTCAGGTCATGATCTCACGGCTCATGGGTCTAAGCCCTGCATCGGGCTCTGTGCTGACAGTTCAGAGCCTGGAGCCTGCTTTCAGATTCTGTGTCTCGTTCTCTCTCTGCTTTTCCCCAACTTGTGCACACACACACTCTCTCTCTCAAAAATAAATAAACCTTAAAAAAATAAAAAAAAATACTTACCCATAGTTTCATGGGTCTGTTTCTGGGTTTTCTGTTCTGTTACATTGACCAATGTGTCTATCCTTCCATCCATGCCACTCTGTCTTGTTGTGATAGGGGCTGAATTTAACTTTTATACAATTCAGGAAGAATTGGCATCTATACTATACTGAGTCTTCTAATCCATGAACAGAATATGTCTCTCCATTGTTTTAGATCCACTTTGATTACTTTGATTACACGTACCAGGATTGTCCAGATTTCAGCATCCATGGCCTGTATGTGTTTTGTTAAATATGCACCAGAAGATTTCATTGTTGAGTGGTTTTAGTGGTATTTTAATTCAGTTTTCACATGTTTATTGCAAGTATGTACATCTAAATGATCTTTCTATGTTGATCTTGTAATATGACCTTCCTGAAATTACTTATTTTTCCTCAAATTTATATTTATATAAATATTTGTAGCTTTCTTTGTGTTTTCTCTTGTAGACCATTCTCGTCCCTGAAAATAGGGACAATGTCTCTTGTTAGTCTGTATGTCTCTCATTATTTTTCTTGCCTTATGGTTCTGTCAGGCACATCCAGTCCTCAGTTGAACAGCAGTGTTGAGACTGGACATGATTGCCTTGGTCTCTACCCGAAGAGAAAATCTTTTAGTGATTCATCTTCATGTGTTTAGCTATTGGAATTTTATAGTTTTCTTTATTAAGCTGAGGGTGTGCTCCTCTAGTTTTCATTCTCTGCGAATATTTATCGTATTCATTTAGTCATTCTCATCTATTATTATGAATAGGTTTTGAATTGTGTCATATGCTTTTTCCATATTGATTGATAAGATCATGAGATTTTTCTCCTTTAGTCTGTTAATACAGGAGATTGCATTGATTGGTTTTTGAATATAAAACAGGACTTGCATCCCTGAAATAAACTCTATTTGGTCATGACATATACTTCTTATTATAGTATATATAACTGAATTCTATTTTCTAATATTTTCTTAAGAATGGAGGGATATTCCATTTGTTTGTTTTGTGCCAGGAAGCTGTTGGCACCAGGTATAAGCTGAAAAATTTAAATTCATTACCTTAGCCAAATCCTGCATTTTGTTCCATAAGCAAGGAATATGTAGTCATGTATTCAAGTTTTCTTTCATTTCTCTTACAGTGTTTTATAGTTTTCCATGTATGTCTTCCAATTTTTCTAAATATATCCTTAAGAATTTCAAAATTACGTCATTATAAATGGCATTATTTTTAGTTTTAAGTGTTGATGGTTTATTGCTTCTTTATAGACTACCATTCAGTTCTGCATGTTGGTTTTGTAACCTGAAACCCATATTGAAACAGACCAGAAGCGTCTGTGAGCTGCCACTAGAACCAGAACTGGAATCAACATCTTTTGGCCTCTAACATATCTTCTGAGGAATTTTTATCTCTGTGCAAGCAAGTTTGCCTTTGAAAACATGAACACGGTCAGAATAAGTTATCAGTCTAAAAATTTAGGGGCACCTGGGTGGCTCAGTCGGTTGAGTGCCTGACTTCGGCTCAGGTCATGATCTTGTGGTTCGTGAGTTCAAGCCCTGCATCGAGCTCTGTGCTGACAGCTCGGAGCCAGGAGCCTGCTTCGGATTCTGTGTCTCCCTCTCTCTGCCCCTCCCCTGCTCATACTCTGTCTCTCTCTGTCTCAAAAATAAATAAAAAAACATTAAAAAAACATTTAAAAAGGAATTACATATGGTAGAAGGCAGGCATAGGCCCTAAAAGGCTTCTGTTGGAGCTGGCCCACAGACTGGTGAGTTCCATGTTTTCATCAGACTGACATCTGTTTGGACAAACTCTGCTGTGGGTTACAGGCTGTTGTTAAGAGGACACCATGGAAGCCAAAGCTACAAAAGTAGTGGCACAGGTCAACACTTAAAAGCTGTTTTAGTGCTTGCCGTCTCAAGAAGTCTCCTG
The DNA here is from genome assembly GCF_018350195.1 of Panthera tigris. Classification (NCBI taxonomy): domain Eukaryota; kingdom Metazoa; phylum Chordata; class Mammalia; order Carnivora; family Felidae; genus Panthera; species Panthera tigris. The sequence continues at coordinate 20,112,244 of NC_056671.1, forward strand.
TGTTAGTGTAAATTGGTCCAGGAACAGGTTAGATTGACACTAGGTCATCTACCAACCTCAAGAAACTTCTGTGCAATGAGGTACACCGTAAAGCACCAAACAGTCCACAGGGCATATCCCTCCTAAGTATTGGAATGGTATAAGAGTATAAGTATAAGAGACCTAAGTATAAGAGACCAAGGCTTAGCCAGAAGAAAAATAGGATGATGATTCTTCTTTCTTTTTGTTCTATGTCCTTAAAGGGTTGGTTTGTGACCAATGAGAACATTCCTTCTGGTGTCCATCATCCAGAGGTTGCTCTTACTGGGGTGCACCTTGGTGGCCAGTCAAACAGACTGGGGATACCCCCTCCCATCTCTCTCTGTCTCTCTGTCTATCTGTCTCTGTCTCTCTGCCATGCCGGCTCTCAGGGGAGTTTGCCGTAAGACCTTGCAGCTCATAGAAACCTTTGTCATCTCAACCCTCATTGCTTGTTAGTACTGGAAATTTCCATTCCTGTATCACCTGCCTGGTGTCATGGATTAGTGGGTCTGTGACTGGAGGCATATCAAGATTTTTTGGGAGATTGGACATAGCATAATCACTACATCATCCTTACTGCCATTACAATGAAGGCCTTTGCTTTCTTAGATTAACTTGAGTAAACTTTTGGATCCTGGGGCTGCATCAGCTATCCTCTCTCTGGATGCCTCTTTTGTCTTTGGTTAAGCCATTACAAGGTTTGTTGGTTTGAATTGCTATTAATAGATCCTACTTATCAATGTGATGTTGTCAGGGCAGATCCGAAGACCCAGAGGATGCCCCTCAGACCAGCCAGCCAAGAGGATCCTTGGCTTTGAGAGGATGGAAATCAAACGTGGGCCAAAGGAGGTGAAAGCAGAGTTTATTGACGATATAAAGAGAGCAGATACAGATGGAGTGAGTGTTTGAGAGACTCAGAAAGGAAAAGAGGAAGTCTTATGTTCGTTTGGGGGTCTGGTTTTTTTTTTTATTGGGGTTGGTGGTCTGGTGCACATGTCCTCTCATCCAGGAACTAGTTAGGTAGTCTGGAATGTGCATATGATAGCTCCCTCTGGTTATTCTCAACTGGACCTTCCTTAGAAGTTACCTAGTCTAGAGAAACCATTAACCCCTTGTCCCTGACAAGGAGGATATATGCTATTTGCAGTACAAGGCATGTGTAGAGTGGTTCTGGAAAGAATAGAAGCCTAAAAAGAAGCAAAGGAAAAAAAAAAAAACCCAGCTTTTTCTCTGATGAGGTCCCTTCAATTTCTCTGCCTAAAATGGCCAGACAATGGATCTTTAATTTGGCTACATTTAAAAGAAAAATTTTCTTTATAGAGAACTCTCAATTCTCTTATTAGTAAAACATTAACCTTACGGACTTCCTTGGCAAGAAAATAATAATAATAATAATAATAATAATAATAATTATAATTATAATTATAATAAAAACAAGAAAACAAAAACCAGAAATTAAACTTAAGACCAAAGTAAATGTTCACATGTAATGTAAATCCCCCTTCCTAAGACCCAGTCTCATCTTCCCGTTTCAATCACTTTTCCCTACAAGATTTACAGGGAGCACTCAAGACTAATCTCTAGGTTCAAAGTATACAAATTGCCTTGTAAATGCTGAAAGCCAGGAAATAAATTTAACAAAAGCACCAGAGACTGGGAAGAAGGCTCCCTTTGCTCCTCCCTTCCAGGGTTCTGTAACCAGGCTCTTCCAGCCTCAGGCATTGCTATATGTCCTTTGGTGGTGCATCCTAGACCCTCCACCACAAAAAGCCTTTTTTCCCCCTGGAAAACAGCTGATATTTTTAGTTATAAAGTCTTTTTACCTCTACTTTTACAAGATCATCCAAATTTAGAGAGTAGCTAAAATGCTTATTTGACTATTTACAACTACCCCTTCACAGAGAAAACAGAGGACCAAAACTTATCCTAGGCTCTCCTCCAAATGATCTGTGAATGGCTAAAGGGACTAATACAAGCCAAGGTTAAAGTGTATAGTCAGAAAAAAAGTTTTTGTTAATGTACTTTATGCAGACTTTTCAAAAGCATAAATCTTTAAAAAATTTTTTTAAAACATTTTTATTTATTATTGAGAGACAAAGACAGAGCATGAGCAGGGGAGGGGCAGAGGGAGAGGGAGACACAGAATCTGAAGCAGGTTCCAGGCTCTGAGCTGTCAGCACAGAGCCCGACGCGGGGCTCAAACTCACAAACCTCGAGATCATGACCTGAGCCGACATCAGACCTTAACCCGACTGAGCCACCCAGGCACCCCTCAAAAGCATAAATCTTTTGATGCTCCTTTTAGTAAATGTCTCCCTCCTATGAAAAAGCAAATTTAGTTAAAAGTGGGTGGGGCAGTCCCTTGATATTCAGGCTAGAATCCATTTTTTTGGGGGGAGCTAGAAACAACTGTCCTTGTCTTACAAATCTCTACAAAACCAGAAATGCAACTCTAGAAACAAGCAGAACCCACCCATCCTAACCAATCCCCAAACTTTGCCTATTCCTCTCAAAACATTTGTGGATATTATTTAAGATCAGGTTATTATTTTTTTTAATATGAAATTTATTGTCAAATTGGTTTCCATACAACACCCAGTGCTCATCCCAACAGGTGCCCTCTAAGATCAGGTTATTGAAACTAAATGTTTCTGTAGTTAAGAAAAATAAGATAAATTTTAAGCAGCAATTATTCTGAAACTTGTAAAAATTTGCATTTTTCTCTATCCCTTGAAATTATAAATTTTATCATATCTTTCAAATATAAACACAACCCACAATCTTGTGATACTAGAGAAAGAATGAATGAAAGAAAGAAAGTAAGAAAGAAAGAAACAAGTCTTTAAAAAATATATATAAACCTCTAAAAAGGCTCTTTTGACCAGAACTCTGATAGCAGAGTTGCTCCAAATCTCCTCCTTAGAGAAAACTCACATACTCTCTCTGTGCTTTTGTGATGTAAATTGTTTACCCTTTTCTAGGATCTAGGAGCCATTCCTTGAAATGCAAATTTCATTGATTTTCAATGAAGATAATTTTCAAATAAGATAAAATAATGAAACATTAAATACTGACCATAGTTTATCTACTTTTGTCTTGTTACAGAGAAACTAGGGGTAAATCTAGGTCTGTCAGGAACAAGTATGTTTTATTAATAGATTGAGTATTAAAGGCACATGTTTGTAGAAATTATAAAATATGATCATAAATGTGCCAATCTAAAGAATTCTGATGTAATAGTTCACAATTTGTTACTGATGGGGTTTTGGGGTGATGGTGGGAGTTTGGAGCCAATGGCCAAGAAAGAACTCTTGAAGACGTCTTTAGTGCAAAAAGGTGGTTTTATTAAAGCATGGGGACAGGATGTGGGCAGAAAGAGCTGCACTGGGATTGTGAAAAGTGACTGATTATATACCTTCAGGTTGGGAGGGGGTTAGGAACAGCCTAAGTCTCTCAGGAATTTTGGAAACAAGGTTTCCAGGAGCTTGAGGGGCTGTTTTTAGGAAAATGTCATTTATTAATGCTTAGTAAAACCTCAGTCATGAGATCCTTCAGATGTATATTGGGTGCCATATGCTTGGGGTATAATTGCCAACATATACTTGGGGGTTTAAGATAAAGGAGGTTTGCAAAGGAATTTTTATGTGTTTAAGGAGACTCACAGGATTCTGGGGGATCAGAATAATGTTAAGCCAAGATTCCCTTTTGCCCCTAGCAAAGTGTCATCATCCAGGCAGCTGCTGCTGCTAGCGGAAGGTCATGCTTCCTGTTTCAAGGACTTGTCAATGGGCTGTAGGCAGTAAGGGAATTTGATTTTTCATTTGCCTTTGTTCTGCACATCACCATGGCAAGCACTTAACCCCCCTTACATCTTGATGAGGATGATATAACATTGATAAGATTGTCTTTTCTTTGTTCTTAGGCAGCCAGGAATGCCTGAGGAATATCACACATATTTCATGGGGCGGGGGTGGGGGTGGGGGGGTGGCACTGTTAGCCTGTGCTTGGCCCTCAGCTTGCCTTATGGTCCCTCATCAATTAGTACTTAGTTTTCACTAGAAATTAAAGTTTCTAAGAATTAAGAATTCTACTAAATGTAATTAAGACTACTGGAAATAACAAGGGGAATAACTCTATGTGAGGAGAGAAAGACACGTGTTTTTGGAAAAAAAAAGAAAGAGAGAGAAATAAACATACATTTTTGTTGAGGGGGGGGGAGGTGGTTTTAACCTAAGGTAAGATTAGTTATTCAAAAAGGAAAACAAAGGACAAAATGTGAATGCAGGAAAGAAAGTCTTTAAAAGGTTTATGGGAAAGGAATCTGTGGAAAGACATTTTATATAGTCAATACTGGCTAAGATTAGGATCAATTTTAAGTGAGTAAAGAAGCTCTCTTGAACTATTAGTCTGCTCTTAATAAGAAATTATAAATAGAAGTTTTTCTTTACCTTTGAATTTATGTGCAGAAGAAAAAAATAAAAACCAAAAACTGAATCTCATTATTAAAAGTGCTAAATTTTTGGGGCACCTGGGTGGCTCAGTCAGTTAAGCGTCCGACTTCAGCTCAGGTCGCGATCTCGCGGTCCGTGAGTTCGAGCCCTGCGTCGGGCTCTGGGCTGATGGCTCAGAGCCTGGAGCCTGCTTCCGATTCTGTGTCTCCCTCTCTCTCTGACCCTCCCCCGTTCATGCTCTGTCTCTCTCTGTCTCAAAAATAAATAAACTTAAAAAAAATTTTTAAAAAAAGTGCTAAATTTTGTTCACAATTATTTAACCTTCTGTATTTGCCTTTGGATTTTTTTTTTGTCACTTTGCTTAAGTGGATAGTTAAATATTGTTTCATAACAGTTTGTGATCCTATTTAATCTAATGTTCAAACCTTTTGATATTTTTTGACATACTTCCCAAAATCGAATTCTAAAATGAAGAAGGTCCCTGGAATACTTCAAAGATTTTATGAAAAATTATAGTAATTAGACTTTCTTGGTATGTTAAATTACATGGGAAGGATTGCCATATAAGTGATACTAAAACCTCTTATATTATTTAGATTTTTGGATATTTTATTAAAATAAATGTTTTGGAGTGTCTGGTGGCTCAGTCAGTTAAGTGAACTACTCTTGATTTTGGCTCAGGTCATGATCTCATGGTCTGTGAGTTTGAGCCCTGAATCAGGCTCTGTACTGACAGTGCAGAGTCTGCTTCAGATTCTCTCTCTCCCTCTCTCTCTGTGCCTCCCCTGCTTGCACACGCACACACACACACACACACACTCTCTCTCTCTCTCTCTCTCTCTCTCTCTCTCTTTCTCTACATAAATAAACTTAAAATTTTAAAAATAATAAATGTTTTAAAAACTGCATGAAATTCCTAGAACTCTTCTATCCTGCTATGTTATTACCTTGAAGTGCTGTGTGTCACAAAAATAAGAAAATTTCCTTGTTAATCGTATCATAATAAACTCAAGTCAGATCTAACACATGGCCATTTTTAAGTGTTTTATCATTACAGACATCTTTTTACTCAGATTCGTTTATACAAGCTTCCTGCAAATGTGCTTCATCTTAAGTGAGATTTGTGGAAGGAATTCTGAGGACAAATTCTGATAACTTGAAGATCATAAAACTAAACTAGATAAATATTTCCAGAGCTAGTGGGAAAACTGGATTAAGCAGAACAAGGGTTAATAATATAGGAATAAATTTAACCAAGGAGGTAAAAGATCTGTACTATGGAAACTATAAAACAACGATGAAAGAAAATGAAGATGACACATCCAGTGGAATGATATTCCATGCTCATAGACTGGGAGAAAAATATTGTGAAAATGTCCATACTACTCAAAGCAATGTACAGATTTAATGCAATTCTTATCAAACTACCAACAATGTTTTTCTCAGAAATAGAACAAATAATCCTAAAATTTGTATGGAACCACAAAAGACCCCAAATAGCTAAATCAATCTTGAGGCAAAAGAACAAAGCTGGAGGAATCACAACCCAAATTTCAAGATATACTACAAAGCTGTAGTAATCAAAACAGTATGGCACAAAAATAGATACACAGATCAATGGAACAGAATAGAGTCTAGAAATAAACCCATTATTATGTGGTCAATTAATCTTCAACAATGGAGGCAAGAATATGCAGTGGGAAAAAGACAATCTCTTCAACAAATTGTGTTAGGAACACTGGACAGCTCAATGCAAAAGAAAGAAACTGGATCATTTTCTTATACCATACATAACATTAAACTCAAAATGGATTAAAGACCTAAATGTGAGACCTGAAACCATAAAAATCCTAGAAGGAGCATAGGCAGTCATTTCTCTGAATCAGAGATAGCAACATTTTTCCAGATATATCTCCGGAGGCAAGGGAAACAACAACAAAAATAAACTATTGGAACTATATCAAAATAAAAAGCTTCTGTGGTGATCAAAAAGAATGAAATCTTGCCATTTGCAACAACATGGATGGAACTAGAGTGTATTATGCTAAAGGAAATTCGTCAGAGAAAGACAAATATCATATGGCTTCACTCATATGTGGAATTTAAGATACAAAACAGATGAACATCAAGGAAGGGAAGCAAAAACAATATAAAAACAGGGAGGGGGACAAATCAAAAAAGAATCTTAAATACAGAGAACAAACAGGGTTGCTGGAAGGGTTGTGGTTGGGCGGGGAGGGGCTAAATGGATAAGAGGCATTAAGGAGGATACTTGTTGGGATGAGCACCGTGTGTTATATGTAAGTGATGAATCACTAAATTCTACTCCTGAAATCATTATTACACTATATGTTAACTAACTTGGATGTAGATTAAAAAAATAAATTAATTAAAAACAAACCAAACCAAACCAAACAAAAAAAGCTTCTTTGCAGAAAAGGAAACAATCAACAAAACTTAAAGACAACCTAAGGAATGGGAGAAGATATTTGCAAATGATATATCTGATGAAGGGTTAGTGCCCAATATATATAAAGAAATTATACAACTCAACACCAAAAAACCAACTAATCCAATTAAAACATGGGCAGAACATGAACAGACATTTCTCCAAAGAAGACACAGAAATGGCCAATAAACACATGACAAGATGCTCAATGTCACTAATCATCAGGCAAATACATATCAAAACCACAATATCACCCTATACCTGTCAGAATGGTTAATATTCAAAAACACAAGAAACAACAAGTGTTGGTGAGGATGTGAAAAAGGAGCCACTGCTGATGAGAATGCAGACTGGTACAACCACTGTGGAAAACAGTATGGAGGTTCTTTTATTCTTCAGATAAAATTATGAGGGGTGCCTGCTGGCTTAGTTGGTGTAGCATGTGACTCTTGATCTCAGAGTGGTAAGTTTGAGCTCCACATTGTGTATACAGATTACTTAAAAATAAAATCTTAAAAAATAATATAAAATATGATACCATCCAGTAATTCCACTACTGGCTATTTACCCAAGGAATATGAAAACACTAATTCAAAAAGATATATACACTCCTATGTTTACTGCAGTATTATTTACAATAACTGAATTATGGAAGCAGCCCAAGTATGTAGCAATAGATGAATGAGTAAAGAAAAAGTTGTGTATAAAAAAAAAGGAAAAGTGGTGTATATATACAATGAATATTACTCAGCCATAAAAAGAATCTCGTCATTTGCAACAACATGGATGGATCCAAAGGTATCATGCTAAGTGAAATAAATCAATCAGAGAAAGATAAGTACCATATGATTTCACTAATATGTGGATATTAAAAAACAAAACAAATTAACAAAGAAAAAAGAAACAAACAAAAAAACAAGACTCTTAAATATAGAGAACAAACTGGTGGTTACCAGAGGGGAAGTGGGTGGTAGGGATGAGTGAAAGGTGGTGGGGATTAAGAGTGCACTTATCATGATGAGCACTGAGTAATGTATAGAATTATTGAATCACTATATTGTACACCTGTAACTAATATAACACTGTATGTTAATTATACTGGAATTAAAAATTTAAAAATAAAAATAAATGATACTATTGGACTGAATAAACTAAGATAATTACAATTTTTATGACTTTTCTTAAAACATTACAGACTCAAAAAGACTTTGTTTTTATAGATTTAATAGAACTTTTTATCTTAAGCTGACTTACAGCAATTTGATCAAATATACCTTTGTGAACAAATTAAAACATCTATCTTTTCTCCCTGCTTGATCTCTCCAAAATCCAGAAACTCTCAGTAAATATGCTTATATTTTTATGGCAATATATTTATTTGCATTAATTCAATAAGAATCTGTTCTTGTAACAGGGCACAATAGCAAACATTGATTATATTACCAAGGTTTTGCTGGAATGTCACATTTGAGAGAGGCATACATAGACTCGAATATGATCAGACAGCTTTAAGGAACTAACGTTAACTTATGGAGCCAATAAAGCCCTTGGAAATATTAGCCTGCACAGGGATCCCAGCAGCATCACCGAGTAAAGAAGGTCACTTCCTGGCAGGTGCAGGAAACTCAGGATATTTTGAGAACCTCAAGAAGAGAGGAATTCATCCAAATCTATGGGTATCACAGAGGAAGTCTGATGGCAAGAATTTGGCTTGGCTTTTGGCCTTAAGAGGCTGTTATAAGTTCCATCTAGAGATTCCTCATAAAAGTTCTAGCAAAGCAGGTTTTAAAGAACTTACATGGTTAACAACCTTTCTTGTTGGAATTATGTAAATAATCAGGCCATTTTTAAAAAAATCTAGACTCATTTTGCAAACACATTATTATTAATTTGGCTATCCTTAGTAAAAATGGGGTTGATTATAGAGAAAAATATGCTTCAGTAACACACCTTTGTAGATACTAAATTTTACAATTGATCATTATAAACTGGACTAGATCCTGGATTCTTCTAGTGTCTCCTAATGCCTGGCTACAACACTTCAAGGTAAAATTTTTTATTTTTCTCTCAGTTTCTGACAACTGGAATCATTTGATAAACCAAACTTCCCTTTATTCCTGAAGCCCTGCAAAATGAATAGAAATGACTTGATGTAAACTTCAGAGAAATCCCCACAAAAGCTCATGTATAGACAATCTTCCTGCCTGTTGCTCTGTGGGCACCTCAAGAAGGTCACTAGAGACATCAAAACTGCCACCAGGGAAATCCTTCACATCACCACTGCCTGACCTATGCCATCTGAAGATGCTTCCAGTCCGACATCTAGATATCTCATTGGTAGAATTCAGGACTCAAGGTACTGGGTTTATAATTTGTTCCAACCATTAACCTACATTTTTCCTTTGTTTCCATAAGAGTGCTGCTTATCAGTTACCTGATTGCTTGCCCAATATGGGCCTAGCTTTGAGAGCCTCCTTTGAGAGCATCACCGCCTCCTGAAATGAGTTTAACTGAACTGACCTATTGTCAGATTAAGAGACTGGTTCCACAAGAGGTAACAATCTACCTGCTCAACTTCGAATGTGTGAGACTTCAGAGGTGTTTCAGAGGAGGCAACTGTAGGGGTTGAGGTCGGGTTGCCCCAAGATGGGCCCTTTTCTCATGTGGATTATTTTGAGCTGAAGTTAATCTGAGACACTTTGAGGTCAAGAGAAATGTTGGCCCTTCCTTTATCTACATAGAAGAATCCAAATTGGATGGCCTTTCCAGAATAAGTTAAATAAATATATCTGAGTAACCCATCTATATGGCAGGGCAAACAATTGTTTACCAAACATTTACTCTTTTTCATCTTCCTGTGAATTGCATTCCTTCCCTTTGAGGCCCTAGACCCCTAACCCTTCTCCTTAGTTAGAATGACATACATGTCTCTTTTTTCCTGACACTCTTTGGAATTTCTATGTATGAGTGGATTCCCTGAATGTATGCTAATAAGTTTGATTTTCTCCTCTTTATCTGTCTCTTATCAATTTGGTTCTTAGTCCAGCTAGAAGGATCTTTGAGGGGACAGGACATTCTTGTTCGCCGACAGTAATAAAGGGAATACAATAGTATACAATAGATAGGAAAAGACTCAGATTCTTCCTTTATAAGTATTTATTCTTATTAATGCCCTGGGGCATGTGCACTTGGGCTCTATTACCTCATGCATGTGTGCTCTTAGGACACCTGTGCTGTCTTAGGCTGCAGCATAATCTGTGTGTCACTGCTTCCTCCTCAAGGGCAGGTCTCACCACAGAGAAGTCTGCCTTACAGGGGCCTCCACAGAAGCTTCTCAATAAAAGAGGCTTGGAGACAAGGTCTGTGGACCTAGGGGTTTTTGTCTCACTTCCTCCTTATCTGAGTCACCATGAGTAACAGTAGCTGCTCCCACTGCCATGATATGTAGCACAGTAATAGTTAGCCTCGTCCTCAGGCTGCGGCCCAGGGATGAGCAGAAGCCCCGCATTGGCCGAGGCATCTTTGGACCCAGAGAAGTGGCTTGGGACCCCCGAGCCCTGGTGCTTATTTGAATCTGAGTAGAACCTCAGCAGATGCCGGGGAGAACTCCCCAGTTTCTGCTGGAACCAGTATATGTGGTAGCCGCCAACACCGAAGCCACTGCTCAGTGTACAGGTGAGTCTGGCTGTTCCCCGAGATGCAGAAAGGGAGACGGCTGGGTCAGCACAGGCTGGGACAGGGAACCTGATACTCATAAGTAATGGAACAAGGACAAGAGGATAGTTTCCCAGGGTCTCGGCCAGAGGGGCTGACACAAACTAGAGGGCTGCCCTGTGTCCCTGAAGCTTGTCCTTACCGGCCGAGTAAGACAGGAGCACATGGAGGACAGGAGTCCAGGCCGTGGTGATACAGCACTTAGTCCCCACAGTGGGCTGGGCTGCCCCAGGCCTCCTTTTCTCCTCTACCCTCTGCCACAAGAGGGACTGTCCATGCAAATAGGTGACAGTGACAGTCCAGCCTCTCCTTGAACCCTGGTGCTGGAGCTCAGCTCACACCACACACTGAGGAGGATGGAGGTTGGTTTCAGCCCTGAGGACAGCCCTGGGGAGAGCCCTGAGACAGCACACAGGGTCCCTGAGCAGAGGCCACCAGTCAAGCAGTCAGGTGTTGAGTACACAGCTCTGGTCTCACCCATGTGGCTCAGACATGTGCCCACAATGCCCCCGCTGGCCCCAGTACAGGTTGCACTGCGTGTGAAAGGCAATGTCAGCATCCTGCCTGGGCGAGGGGCAGGCTAGGTCTGGCCAGCCCAGGCCTGGTTTCCACCACCCCCTCCTCAAAAATGAGAGGGATCCCCCCACCCCCACTCGAGCCCCTCACTAGGCCGCAACCTTCTCACCACTATGTACCCCTTAGATCCCTAGAATGGTCTCAGGTGTTGAGTTAGGGACCCTCACTCATGGGTTTTCATTAGTGGGGCTGGGGAGCCCTGTGACCTGGAGATGTGTCCTGCTGTCAGCACAGCAGAAAGAAAGAGGCCCTGGACCAGCCACATCCCATCGTTTGAAAAGATGGAGAAGTTCCTTCTCCCCCTGACCCCATTTTCCATTAGAGGCATGTTCATATTCCTGGTCTCACCTTGTATTCTTCTCCTGTACATCCCTGGTGGGGTTGCAGGGGTTCCATCAACAAAGACCATGGACGAAGGGATTGAGAAGAGGCTGCTCTGCATGGACAGAAAGACAGAGGTCAGCTCCCTGGGACACATATCTCAACACAGCTGTTTCAGGAGGACCTGGGGCTGGAACCCTGACCTGAAGGTGAATGGGTCTCCATGAAGAGGGCAGAGCTTAGGGTGGAGCTGGGACCTGGTGGGAGGAGAGACTGAGGAATAAATCCAGGGGGTGAGGTCTGGGGGTCCCAGGTGACCCCAAAAGTGCGCTTTGAGTGGCTAAGCTGAGGCTAAGTGACAGAAAAGAGGGGTTTCACAAAGTCCTGTTTCCATAGGGACCCTCACATCAGAAGATGACATGGACCACCCATTAGACTGGAAAATACTTTGGTAGTGGGGTGTCCTGAGGAGGTATTCTAGGAGAGGCCTGGGGACCCACACAGCTGCCTCTGTCTGTCCCTAGCACCTACCTTCTCAAGGAAAATATTCAGAAAACTTTTCTACTTCTCTCTCTCTCTCTCTCTCTCTCTCTCTCAAACACATAGAGAATTGTCAAGTGAATCAGTGGTGATGGGCATGTGTACTATGACATTTCATACCATGAATGATACTGACTTTGTTGTAAACATGGTAACTGTCTCATTTTGTCCTAAAACTTCCAAGTGTCCCATAAATTCTGTGTGTGGTCATTCCCCTTCCTGTGACTAATTTTCTTGAACAAATCATAAAAATGTGTGTGACTGGGTGTCTATTTCTTACCAAAGACACACATCTTACATTTTTGGGGTTATCTAAAATATAACATTAAAAATAATTATATATAGGTATATGTCATGTAACATATAATTATTCACCGACCCATTCACCACAACAGAAATGCACTGTGAAAATATCGTGATATGTTTTTCTTAATTTCTCAGTGAAGAAGCACCTTTCATACACACAATGACAGAGAGATGGCTCGTGAGTCCATAGAGACAGAGGACACTAAGTACAGAGACTTAGCTGCACGCAGAAAAGAAGTATGTAATATCCATAATGATGAGAAGCATTTATATACATTCATAATTCTATTCTTGCATAAATATGACTAAATTTAAACTTCTAATAATGCTCCTTTTTATTAAGTGTACAATATTATTTTAATAGATTATTCTATTATTAAATAATTATTAAATAATTATGTTAATTATATAACATTAATTATTTTAAAAGTTTATTTATTTATTTTGAGATGGGAGGCGGGAAGCAGAGAGAAAGAGGGAGAGACAATCCCAGGAATGTTGCACACTGCCAGTGCAGAGCCTGATGTGGGGCTTGAATCCATGAACCGTGAGATCATGACCTGTGCCGAAACGAAAGGTCAGATCCTTAACCAACTGAACCACCCAGGCACTCCTTATCACTGATATTTTGTACCCTTTGCTCTTTTTGATTTAACCTGGAACAAATTATAAATTGTTTTAGAAGTGTCAAATGACTCAGGAGTGGTAGAAATGGATGGGTAAGGTATGTCAAGTCAAAAATGTGCCTGTGTTTATTGTCAACAAGCCAGCTTTTGTCCTCTTCACCCTGAAATTTTCTTTCTCAACCACAGTTGGAGGGCAGGTCATTTTCCGACAAATATCTTGTTTTGAAAAACAGAGAACAATAATTGTGACACTGAGATTCCCTTTTGAAACAAAATATTTAGTCTTCAATGGCACACTCCTAGATGTAGACATACAATTAAATAGACAACAGCATGTGGACCCCATAGTGTGGGGCATGTGATCACTCTGGAAATTGAGGGTGACAAGGTAGGACACAGGCTAGTTCTTACTGGGCCTGGGAAATCCCACTCACAGTGGTTTTCCTGGGTCCTGAGTGGGCTCAGCTGTAGGAAAGTCACACCCATGGGATCTACTTCACCCCTTTCCCTGGAGCAAGCTCAGAGTTTTTCCAGTGATGGTGGAGCCCCCCCATTCACCCTCTTACGTTATACAAAGTGGTTGTCAGTCCTTAGGGCCCCATACCTGACCCTCAACCCAACCTGTGCCTGACACCCCTCTCTCTGACATCCCAACTGAAGGTTCAGGCACCCTGTCAGTTTGCCAGGCCAGCTCCATGCCTGCCATTCCTCCTGGGCCTGTGTCCTCACACAGCGCCTCACAATGAGTCCCTTTGTCACTGGGCCACCATCCTCCTGGACAGTGCTCAGCACAGGAGTCTGGGAAGGAAGCGAAGTGCTCTGCCCTGACCTTACAAAGAGCACACTCTATGCCCTAGAAGGTCTGTCAATTTGCTGGAATGGCCCAGGGACATCTGACCCGAGAGAAGCTTTCTTAGGGACAATTATTTTTCTTCCTATTGATTAATAATAATAATAATAATAATAATAATAATATCACTCCAGAGGTTCTGGTCGTATGAAATATGGATCAAAAAGCATAGTTTTGTTGTCATCATGAGTTTTCTTTTTGTTTTAAGTTTTCCTAAGACATCAGAACCTTAAATGGGAAATTGAGAGGAGATCCAGAGTGGATCAGAATCTACTTCCAGGTGTAGCTAATGTTAAAGGACAAACATACAACCCACTAAGTTGAAATTTCTGATTGCCTTTATTCATCCATTCAGGAGCCTGGCAACATCACATCTGACAAAGAAGGTGCTTAGAGGAGTCCTAGGAAATGGAGGCTTTCATAGGGAGAAGCTGGGCGGGACAAGGAAGGTATCAGTCAGAAAAAGGGTTGTTTCTGGCAAGGTCACCTTCCCTTAGGGGAACGGCAGGGAGTCCCATCAGGCAGATTACATCACTCGTGCTGACCGGGAAATTCCTGATGGTTTGGCTGAAAACTCAACTCCTGGAGAGACTGAAACTACAGGTAGGTTAGGTATGAAGTCTTTGTAGAACTTAATATAAGTGACTCCATTTTGGGCCTATTGTTTCTTCTTAACACTAGAATATGTCAAAGTTATTTTATTTTAAAATGGGAAAGTACCCAGAGCAGTCCGAGGATCCAAGGAGGGGCAGAGAGAGAGAGAGAGAGAGAGAGAGAGAGAGAGAGAGAGAGAAGCAGGGCTCAAGCTCACCCAAAGCAGGACTCAAACACACCCAATGTGGGACTCAGACTCAGGAGCCGTGAGATCATGACCTGAGCTGAAATCAGATGCTTAATGACTGAGCCACCAAGGCGCCCCCTAGAGCAGTCTGACGTTTTTGTCCAACTTCTTCATCTACTTCTATCACTGTGTCTGTCACCAACATCAAATGACTGACAGTAATAGTCTGCCTCATCCTCTGATTGAAGCCCGGAAATGAGCAAAATCCCTGCATTGGCAGAGGCATCTTTGGATCCAGAGAAGTGGCTGGAGACCCCAGAGTCTTGATGCTTATTTGAGTCTGTTACATAGGTAAGGAGGTAACGAGGAGGGCTCCCTGGCTTTTGCTGGTACCAGAATATGGGGTAAATATCAATCCTTTCACTGTTGAGGGTGCAGGTGAGTCTGGCTGTTGTTCCCAGAGATGCAGAGAGGGAAGGCGGCTGGGTCACCACAAATTGGGAGATGGAACCTGCAAACACAGACATGCATGGGTGATGGGGCAGAAGCCTGGGTAAATGTCTTCAATGCTCTGAGTCAGAGGGGCTGATGCAGGCTGGGAACTGAGAACTTGTCCCCAAGGCCTATCCCTACATGTGCAGTGACAGAGGAGCACTAGGAGGAGAGGAGTCCAGGCCATGGTGACACAATTTCTGGTGCCCACAGTAAACCTGACTGCCCCTGGCCTCCTTTTGTCTTCTACCCTCTGCCGCAAGAGGGGCTGTCCATGCAAATAGGTTCCATCTAGTGACTGCCCAGCCCCTCCCTAAGCCCTGGTGCTGGAGCTCAGCTCACACCACACACTGAAGAGGATGGTGGTTGACTTCACCCCTGGGGAGAGCCCTGGGAAGAAGCATCTGTTGAGACAACACACAGGTCCCTCCTCAGGGAACTCTGCCACTCCAGAGAGGACATAGCTGCTAAGTTCTCAGCAGGGAGACCTGGTCCTCAGGTCCAGGCTCCTTTGAGTAAATGGTCCTTACTGAGCAGCTGTGTAGGCTGTCTCACAGAGCCACCTGCCTGTCACAGGCCCAAAGCCCTGAGAGCCCAGCTGGTTTCTGCAACTCACCAGGTCCCTATCTATTCACACATCTGTGATCTGATTTACTGATAGTGTGATTCCATAGTGCTGTCCATGATTACTGTAGTGTTTTTCACTCTCAGAAGGAGTCCTGGTCTATGTGAGATGCAAAAGTTCACCTAAATTACAACGTAAGTTGCTGGCACTCCAGAGATGATACTGCAAACATCATATCTCTCCATTTGTATGCAATTTAGAATATTGACATATGTAGGTAAGCATGTTTACACAAACTCTGGATCTTGAAGATTTTCTTCTGTTTTCTTCTGAAAGATTATAGCTTTATGTTTTACAGTTAAGTCTAGGATACATTTAATGATTTCTTTTTTTAATAAGAAGAGAGGCTTAGGTGAAATTAATTTCCCCCTATGGATATCTAATTGTTCTGTGGTCATTTGTCCAAAAGGCTATCCTTCTAAAAGATTTTTTCAACTTTGTCAAAAATAATTACCTACAAGCCAGCTTTGGACACTTTGCATGCCGGATCTCCTCCTTTTCCTGTGCTGGTTATTTGTGGTGACCATGAAGAAGACCCTGAATCCCAAAGCCAAGGTGGCCCAAGCCCAGGTGGCACAGGTGGTCAGCATCAGAGTGGGCCTGGGGCTGCAGAATGTGCTGAGGACCAGCTTGGGGCCTAAGGTAATCGTTCCCTGACCCAGTGGTATAAGGTGGTTAGGGCAAAGCCAAGGGCCCGCATCTGTTGTCTTAGGGTTAGATTGTCTATCTCATTTAGATCCCCCCTTATGCCCTTGATAATGGGGGAGGGTGCTCATAAAGGATTTTATAAAGGGAGAACCCCATCTTCTTCTTTAGCCTCCCATTTGCAGTTGCAGTCTGCCTTCCTGAAGGTCCCTTATCTCTCCCTGCCTAATGTTAACCCTTTCCCTATTTATTTCTTCCCTGGAGTAGGGCTTATAACTGCTGTTAGGGAACAGGGACGATGACCATTCTGGCTTCTTCAAGCTGATAATGGATGGTGTAGGGGTACAGCAGTTAGAGTCTACCCAAGGGTCGGTCGAGTGGCCCACAGTATGGTTTTACAGGAAGGTTGGCAGGCATGAGCCAGCATAAACATTAGCAGACACAAAGAGAAAAACACAAAGTAAAGATTATACTGGCCAACAAGATGGCATCTTAAGATAATGTGTATAGTTTATCAAACCTGTCAGACAATCTAGGAGAGACCCTGACTTTGTAAACAACATATGTCAGAGAATCTCTCATAACCCAGGTGATGGAGGAGCAGGAGCAGTAAGTAATCAATTTTCAAGAGTTTGGCCCTAATTTAATTAAAAAAATTTAAAGCGTCTAATGCTTGTGAGGTGTTATTTAGAGTCTTGCTGAGTATAAGAAGACAGTCTGCTTTATTTTGAGATGTAAAACTTTTTTAAGAGCCAGGAGTTCTACTAGAGAAAGAGTCAAAGCAGCCATTTACCACTAATTGCAAAATTTTAGGTAATCCAAACCTGGGTATTATTTTATAAAGCAGAACTTTTATTATTTTTTGTGCCTTTTTTGTCTCACAGGAGAAGGCCTTTACGCAGTTAGTAAAAGTATCAGTCCATACCAACAGATGTTGGAATTCCTTAGACCTTGGCACGTGAGTGAAACCTAATTGTTAGTCTTTCCTGGATAGCCTCCAGTTCCTTGGGTGCCTGGGAGAGCAAGTTTGTGGTTGGAAGGATTGTTTTTAAGACATACTTTACAGACTGATACTACTTGTAGAACTGTCCTTGACAAATTTTTTTCCCAGTAAACATCCTTTGGACCATTTGATAAGTTTTGTCCCTCCTTGAATGAAAGGCCTTATGCTGTGTCTTAATGATCTTTTAGCCCTGTGAGCTTGGTAATGCTAATTGCCCTGCTCTGTTTGTAACTATTCCAAGGGCTGGAGACAGTGTCTAGGAATCAGACCCCAGTGTATTATTATTTTTTTGGGGGGAAGAGTAGGTGGGATTGAGTCTCCTTTAATAATTGATAGAGCAGGCAAACTATTTTCCTGAACCCTGGTATATACAGCCTACGATATCCAGTAATTTCCAAAAACTCATGCAATTGTTTATCTTCCCTGGAGTTAGTAGCACCACAGTCTCTAATTTAGTTATAATGTCCCTTCCTAACAAGGGAGTAAGGCCCTCTGGCATTATCAGGAAAGAATGAGAAAAATTAGGTTTCTCCATATACATCCTAGGGGCTGAGAGAAAAATTTAGTTAGAAGTTTTCTGGAGATGCCTCTAATCGTCATGCTGCATTTGGATAGTTGGTCTGGAGTGGAAAGGAGGACAGAAAAGGTAGCTCTGGTGTTAAGAAGGAAATCAACCAGTGTTCCTTCTATATTTAGAGTTACCCGAGGTTCTGGGCTTCTGATAGACAGTTGCTTCAGGGGAGCCACCGTGAAGAGCCCCAGGCCTTGGTCCCTTCCAGGGACATTGGTTATCCTAACCCTCGCAGATAAAAGTCCCCAAGGGCATTCAGATCTCCAGTGATTGTCTCCACGTTAAGGGACATGGCTTATGGGGTTTTCATTTTGGTTGTCCCCTCTGAGGACATTCTCATTTTAGTGTTCGGAATGGCTATATAAATGGCACTCAGTGCCAGGACCTCAGGAAGTCCAGTATGATGTAGTACATAAGACCACAACTAAGACCTCAGATTTTTTTTTTTTAAGCCTCCTTTTCTGTTTTTGGTTTTGTTTTTTTCTTATACCCAATTGGCAGCTCATAAGAGCTCCTCCAGGGTTCCTTCAAAGCCAACAGCCAATTTTTGCATTTTCTCTGAATATCTAGGGCTGATTGAGTGACAAATTTGTCCTGAGGGGTGTCAGGGGAGATAGCCATATATTTAATGAGAGCCTCCCTCAACCTCTCCAGGAAGGCCATTGGGCTCTCATTTTGTGTTTGTAAAATAGTGGCTAATTTAGCATAATTTAAGGGCTAAATCTTAGATTTCCTTAATTTTTTTTCAACACATCTGTCTCATTAAGAGTCTGATTTAACAAAAGCATTGTATTTTTCCAGGTCAACTCAAAAACATACATAATATTCTGAAAAGTCTTTATATACTTATCCAATCAGAAAATTTACCTAGATCTTCTTTTATCTGTCTTAAACCTTGTAATGTAAAGGTTTTTTTCTTTTGGCATTCTAGCTTCTTGTAAGGGAAACATGCCTGTTACATTATGGGGAGGGCCTGGATAAGGCGGGTAGCAGGGAGCAGAATTGTATTATTTTTTTAAATATAGATTGAGGACCCGAGGAGGAGGAGGTTGAGGTGGAAGACTTCCCTTCCTCCTTCTCTAGGTCTGTTTTGGATACAGGGACCTTAATTGTTTCCCCTCCTGATTGCTGGACTTTAGAAAGGATTGCCATTAAATTAGGATCCACCTTACATTGCTTATATGTATCTCAATTTTTTTCTTAAGGCCCCAAAACAGTGAACATAGGGGAATCCTCCCCATTCCCCTTCACATTTGCAAAACAAGTCCAATTGTAGGATAGTATTGTCACTGATATTTCCCTCTGGTGGCCAGGCTCCTCTTCCAATTTGTATCGGGGCCAAGCCTTTGTGCAGAAGAAAATGAATCATAATGCATTCCAGTGGCCTTGGTTGGGGAATTACCCATCTATAGGAAAAAGGAAGAAAAATTGTCCCTTATCTCATTTTCCTATAGCTGGCCAGGAGAAACCTCATCTCCTGGCTCTGCATTTTGGCTACCTATGCCACTGGCAGCCAAAAGCCCTGTCAGTCTCATGAGGTGCTGGGAGTACTCATTCTTACTCAGGCTTGACCCTACCTCTGAGAGCTGACCTGGTCTTTCCTGTTTTTTTTTTTTGTTGTTTTTTTTTTTCTTACCCCTCCGTTTCCTACCTGCAAGACCTTGGAGGGTATGGTTTGTGACCAAGCAAGGTGTCATAGGATGCACTAATTTTATTTTTTTGTCTGCCCCTGCCTTTTCCAACAATGCTCACATAAATATGTTTCAGCCATGTGGATGTCCATTTTTGGACTACAGTGGGCTAAGTTTAGTAACATGGCTCCCATGTATCTTAGTAAAAGTCCTTCATTTATCATCCCTCCCTCATAGGGCAGAGGCACCCATTCCTCTGCTAAACAGGAACAACACAAATGTGGAGGATTTGGAGGCCGGCACCAAGGGTATTGCCATCATTTTCCCAGCCTTTGGATAAAGGAGGAGGAATTTTAATCCTAACCCAGTGTACTTTTAAAATCCATTTATTTTAACCTTAATCTGTCCTGACTGCACATAAAATTTCTTTTTAAAGATTTCCCTTCATGAACCTTCTACAACTTTTCTTTGCATTTAGATTTTGTCCCAAGCCATTTCTCTCCAAATAACCAGTCTCATTTAGGACAAAATTACTTTCTTTTACCTTCAACAAAAATATATTTCCGTTTCTTATATCTGCTACTTTTCTACATACAGAGTTGCTTTTCTTATTTTCATCAGTTTTAACTATATTTAGCAGAATTTTAACTCTTAGAAACCTTAGCCTCCAGTGAAAACTAAATAGTAACCAATTGTGAATTCTACGTTACATCAGAATTTTTTTTAGATGGCAAACTTACGAATCCATTAAGCATAAAACATATTTTCCCACAGATCCAAATATCCTTGGTTTCTCTGCAACAAGTCAGAAGCACAAACCCACATCTAGTAATTAGTGCTTTAGCTCCTTATCTCATTAGATATCCAATGAATTCAATCTCAATTTATCATGTAAGCAAAACTTTAATGTTTTAGGTTACCAAAGACTTTGAAAGCTATCTTAACAATTACCCGTGAAAGCCTTGAGACAGACCAAATTAACCATCGTTTTAAGTCACCTTTTTGCTGACAAATTGCAACAGAGTTAATAAGAGTTTATTTGACCTTTAGAAACCCTTAAGTAGAAAAACATTTTATGTATTTAATGCTGATAACTCTAAAGACATTTCTATTCTATTTTATTTTATTATTTAAAAAACTTTTTTCAATGTTTATTTTTGAGAGACAAAGAGAGACAGAGCTGGAGTAGGGAAGGGGCAGAGAGAGTGGGAGACACAGAATCTGAAGCAGTCTCCAGGCTCTGAACTGTCAGCACAGAGCCCCATGTGGGGCTCAAACCCCTGATCCGTGAGATCATGACCTGAGCTGGAGTCAGATGCTCAACTGACTGAACCGCCCGGGCGCCCCAAGACATGTCTATTTTAAACCAACAAATTTAAATCCATTTAAATGCCAAATATGTTCTGTCTGTGTCTATTTAAAAGTTAATAAATTTGTGTCCCACTGGGTATTTTTAACTGAGGCACCAGTGGGGAAATCTGAAGTGTGGGGTCTTCGCTCCAAGATCTCTAGGGTGGGAGGAGGAGCTGATGGTTCCTGAGGCATCGAGGAGCCTGTCACGCAGGCTGACCCCCAGGTAGTGCAGAAAAGGAGGAGCGGAAGGGAAGGCAGAAGAGGAGAGGTGGCCTCAGAAGGCAGAGAAAGAGAATTCCCTGTTTGAAATATTGTCAACTCAGACAGAGGAGCAGACTCCAGGTTTCCTTTCTTTCGTTTTGTTTTCAACTGGGGGAATCACACTGTCCATGTCAGTCCAGAGAATGCAGGGAATTTCCCTGAAACAAAAGGAGTTTTGGCAGCTGCTTGGGAATACTCCTTAAAGTCCCCGTTCTGAGGTAGAATAACCAGAGACAGTTGGCTCTAATTATCAGAGCCACTGACCCAGGAAATGAACTAGAGACAAGTCCCCACACACAGTCACATGGTGACTCCAACCCACCGCCCAGCCCTTAGAGTTTGCGGCTTCATTCCTCATCCCTTGTGGAACTACTAGGGCAACTCTGGGCGGTGATCAGGCTCCCCTTCTGCCTCTTGGGGCAGGTCTGCCAAAACGAACCCGGGTTCTTACCAGTCTGATGGGTGGTGCTCCCTGAGCTGGTTCCTGGGCCTCACAGGTCCTGTTGGCACACACGGGGTCCTTGCCCTGGCTCACGGAAGGGCAAGTCTCCTGCAGATCAGCGGTCGGCTGGCACCAGGTGCGGCTCCGAGGTTTGTATCCCTGATGGCAAAGGAGGTGGAAATGCACCCTCTCTGAATCCCAGACATGAGCCCCCAAGTAATGTAGCAGGATTCTCCCCCAGGGTTGTTACACCAAGGCTTTTCTTTCCAGGAAGCAACTTTATTCCTGCCGGCATCACTCAGTTGGGTTTGTACCCAAAGAACTGAGGACCGAACGCCACGTGGCATAATTTTTTTAATATATTTTTTACTTCTTATTCTCCCATACATGGTAACACACAAACATGTAGTCTGATTAAGTGGTCTCACGTTACAAGGTTGAGAGGGATGTTGTCACTTATGCATATAGTCAAGTTGCCTTGAGGCTTTTTTTTGCTTTCCTTAGGGAGAGGACCCTACCATACCTCACTTTGCCTGAGCGTCTTTGGAATTTCCATGTCTGTGTGGATTCTCTCTATGTGTGCTATTAAATCTGACTTTCTCTTGTTAATTTGTCTCATGTTAATTTGAATCTTAGTCGAGGTAGAAGGATCTTGAAATAGACAGAACATCCTTCTTTTACAACAGTGGTACAGGAGACAAAGCAGGAAGAAAAGGCTGAGGTTTTTCCTTTAAAACTATTAATTATTGTTAATATATTCCAGACCCTGAGGAACGTGCAGTTGGGATCTATTCCTTCATTTGTGTGTGTTCCTGGGACACCTGTGCTGTCTCAGGCAATAGCATAATCTGTGTGCCAGTCCTTCCTCCTCAAGGACAGGTCTCACCACAGAGGAATGTCCCCTACAGGAGCCTCCACAGAAGCTTCTCAATAAAGGAGGCTCAGAGGTTTTTGTCTCACTTCCTCCTTATCTGAGTCACTGTGAGTAACAAAAGCTGCTCTCACTGCCATGATCTGTGGCACAGTAAAAGCCTTGTGCTCAGGCTGCAGCACAGAGATGAACAGAAGTCCTGCATTGGCTGAGGCATCCTTGGATCCAGAGAAGTGGCTGGGGACCCCAGAGCCCTGGTGTTTATTTGAGTCTGAGTGGAAGCTTGGAAGATACCGGGGAGGGCTCCCTGGCTTCTGCTGGAACCAGTTTATGTAGTAGCTGCCAATATTGAAGCCACTGCTCAGGGTGCAGGTGATTCTGGTTGTTCCCGGAGATGCAGAGAGGGAGGACAGCTGGGTCAGCACAGGCTGGGACAGGGAACTTGCAAACACAGACACTCATGGGTGATGGGCTAGGGGCCAGAGTAAAGTTTCTCAGTATCTGAGCCAGAGGGGCTGATGGAGGCTGAGAACTGTAACGTGGTACCTGAAGCCTGTTTATACATGTGCAGTGAGACAGGAGCACAAGGAGAACAGGAGTCCAGGCCATGGTGACACAGCCCCTGGTCCCCACAGTGGGCTGGGCTGCGCCAGGCCTCCTTTTCTCCTCCACCTTCTGCCACAGATGGGGCTGTCCATGCAAATGACTTCCATCCAATGACTCCCCAGTCCTGGTGCTGGAGCTCAGCTCACATCAGACACTGAAGAAGTTGGAGGTGGCTTAACCCTTGGGGAGAGCTCTGCAAGGAAGCACATGTGAGACAACTCAAAGCCTCCAGGCCTGGCTTCCTCTGAGTGAATGGTACTCACTAAGCAGCTGTGTATGGACTGCAGGGCTGTCCCACAGAGCCCCCTGTTGATCTCATGTAGAAAAATAAAAAATGAAAAAAAAACTTGTAAGAGATAACTCCTATTAAAAGTAGATCAATACGTACCTGCTTAAGAAGATACAAAATTGGCTCTACCAGAAATACATTGGATGAATATACCAGTTTTAATAGGAAAATGGAAAATGTTCATGTCAAGTAGAAGCATGTGCTCTGAAGAACAACTGAGAACAAGGGAGAGTCCATGACCGTGGAAGTGTTGAAGCCAAAGGACTTTGAACCCCAAAAGTCGAGGAGGTAAAAAACAGTCACGCCTCCAGGAACCCACTGGGACAACCTAATGGGCCATAGGGCTACTTCAATGAACAAATCAAAGCACACCAAGTGGAGGGTCCAAAACATCACTACAAGTAGGGAGATAAAGTAATCAAAGTCACAACAACAGAGAGCAAGTAACACTCTCCAAAAAACACCTCCTGAAAGGCCAGGCCCTGGACAGTGTATGACCCCTCTTAATATAATAGTGCTTGCAGGTGCAGGACACATAACAAGCTTTTCAAACACATAAGAGACAGAAAACTAGTCTAAATGATGAAACAGAAGAATTCTCCTCAAAAGAAATTCCAGGAAAAAATGACAGCTAAAGAATTGATCAAAACAAATGTAAACAATATAACTGACCAAGAATTTATAGTAGTAATCATAAGATTAATTGCTTGGCTTGAAACAAGCATAGAAGATAGCAGAGAATCTATTGCTGCAGAGATCAAGGAACGGAAAAATAATAATGATTAATTAAGAATGCTATAAATGAGGTGCAAAATAAAATAGAGACCATCACAGCAAGGATTGAAGAGGCAGAGGGGAGGATAGGTGAAATAGATAAAATTATGGGAAAAGAGGAAGCTGAGAAAAAGAGAGATAAAAAGATTCTGGATCATGAGGGGAGAATTAGACAACTAAGTGATTCAATGAAATGGAACAATATCTGTATCATAAGCATTCCAGAAGAAGAGAGAGAAAGGGGCCAAAGGTGTACTTGAACAAATCATAGCTGAGAACTTCCCCAATCTGGAGAAGGAAACAAACATTGAAATCAGGCAGGCACAGAGAACTCCCTTCAGACATAACTTGAATCGATTTTCTGCACAACATGTCATAGTGAAACTGGCAAAATACAAAGATAAAGAGAGAATTCTGAAAAGAGCTAGGGATAAATGGGTCTTAACCTACAAGGGTAGACACATAAGGGTAGTAGCAGACCTATCTACTGAAACTTGGCAGGACAGAAAGGAGTGGGAGTAAATTTTCAATGTGATGAATAGAAAAATATGTTGCCAAGAATCCTTTATCCAGCAAACCTGTCATTCAGAATAGAAGGAAAGATAAAGATTTTCCCAAACAAACAAAAACTGAAGGAACTCATCACCAATAAAGCAGCCCTACAAGAGATCCTAAGGGGGACTCTTTGAGTGAAATTTTGCAAGGACCACAAAGAACAAGAGACATTACTACTACATTACTACTGGAGTAGTCATACTTATATCAGACAGACTATGTTTTAAACTAAAGGCTGTAACAAGAGATGAAGAAGTGCATTATATAATAATTATGGGGTCTATTCATCAAGAAGAGCTAACAATTATAAATATCTATGCACCAAATTCGAAAGCACCCAAATATATAAAACAATTAATTGCAAACATAAGCAATCTTATTGGTAAGAATGTGGTATTTGTAGGGGACTTTAATACTCCACTTACAACAATGGACAGATCATCTAGACAGAAAATCAACAAAGAAACAATGGACCTGAATGATACACTGGACCAAATGGACTTGGAAGATATATTTAGAACTTTTCATCCTAAAGCAGCAGAATATACATTCTTCTCGAGTGCACATGGAACATTCTCCAAGATGGATCACATACTGGGTCACAAAACAGCCCTCAATAAATATAAAAGAATTGAGATGCATACTTTCAGATCACAACGCTATGAAAGTTGAAATCAACCACAGGAAAAAGTTTGGAAAACATCCAAATTCTGGAGGTTAAAGAACAACCTACTAAAGAATGAATGGGTCAACCAGGCAATTAAAGAAGAAATTTAAAAATATATGGAAACAAATGAAAATGAAAACACGATGGTCCAAACCCTTTGGAATGCAGCAAAGGCAGTCCTAAGAGGAAAATACATTGCAACCCAGGCCTATCTCAAGAAAAGAAAATACAAAATCTAACAGCACACCTAAAAGAACTAGAAGCAAAACAACAAAGAAACCCCAAGGCCAGCAGAAGAAGACAAATAATGAAGATCAGAGCAGAAATAAACAATATAGAATCCAAAAAAACCCAGAACAGATCAATGAAACTAAGAGTGGTTTTTTGAAAAAATAAACAAAATTGATAAACCTCTAGCCAGGCTTCTCAAAAAGAAAAGAGAGAGGACCCAAATAGATAAAAGCACAAATGAAAATGGATTTATTACAACTAATCCCTCAGAAATACAAGCAATTATCAGAATACTATGAAAAATTATATGCCAACACAGGACAACCTGGAAGAAATAGACAAATTTCTAAACACCCACACACTACCAAAACTCAAACAGGAAGAAATAGAACATTTGAACAGACCCATAAGTAGTGAAGAAATTGAATCAGTTATCAAAAATCTCCTAACAAATAAGAGTCCTGGACCAGATGGCTTCCTTGGGGAATTCTACCAGACATTTAAAGCAGAGTTAATACCTATCCTTTGCAAGCTGTTCCAAAAAATAGAAATGGAAGGAAAACTTCTGGATTCATTCTATGAAGCCAGCATTACTTTGATTCTCAAACCAGACAGAGACCCCACAAAAAAGGAGAACTACAGGCCAATATCCCTGATGAACATCGATGCAAAAATTCTCAACAACATAATAGCGAATCGAATTCAACAGCATATAAAAATAATTATTCACCATGATCAAATGGGATTCATTTCTGGGCTGCAGGGCTTGTTCAATATTCACAAATCAATCAATGTGATACATCACATTAATAAAAGAAAGGATAAGAACCATATGATCCTATCAATAGATGCAGAAAAAGCATTTGACAAAATACAGCATCCTTTCTTAATAAAAACCCTCAAGAAAGTCGGGATAAAAAGAACATACCTAAACATCGTAAAAGCCATGTATGAAAAGTCCACAGCTAATATCATCTTCAATGGGGAAAAACTGAGAGCTTTTCCCCTGAGATCAGGAACACGACAGAGGTGTCCACTGTCACCACTGTTGTTTAGCATAGTGTTGGAAGTCCTAGCATCAGCAATCAGACAACAAAATGAAATAAAATCATCCAAATTGTCAAAGAAGTCAAACTTTCACTTTTTGCAGATGACAAAATAATCTACATGGAAAACCTGAAAGACTTCACCAAAAGACTGCTAGAACTGATACATGAATTCAGCAAAGTCACAGGATACAAAATTAATGTATAGAAATTTTTATACACCAATAAAGAAGCAACATAAAGAGAAATAAAGAAATCGATCCCATTTACAATTGCACCAAGAACCACAAAATACCTAGGAATAAACCTAACCAAAGATGTAAAAGATCTGTATGCTGAAAACTATAGAAAGCTTATGAAGGACATTGAAGAAGATATAAAGAAATGGAAAAACATTCCGTGCTCATGGATTGGAAGAATAAATATTGTTAAAATGTCAATACTACCCAAAGCTATCTACACATTGAATGCAATCCCAATCAAAGTTGCACCAGCATTCTTCTCGAAGCTAGAACAAGCAATGCTAAAATTTGTATGGAACCACAAAAGGCCCCGAATAGCCAAAGTAATTTTGAAGAAGAAGACCAAAGGGGGAGGCATCACAATCCCAGACTTTAGCCTCTACTACAAAGCTGTAATCATCAAGACAGCATGATATTAGCACAAAAACAGACACATAGACCAATGGAATAGAATAGAAACCCCAGAATTAGACCCACAAAAGTATGGCCAACTGATCTTTGACAAAGCAGGAAAGAATATCCAATGGAAAAAAGACAGTCTCTTTAACAAATGGTACTGGGAGAACTAGACAGCAACATGCAGAAGGAAGAAACTGGACCACTTTCTTACACCATTCACAAAAACAAACTCAAAATGGATAAAGGACCTGAATGTGAGACAGGAAACCATCAAAACCCTAAAGGAGAAAGCAGGAAAAAACCTCTCTGACCTCAGCCGCAGCAATTTCTTACTTGACACATCCCCAAAGGCAATGGAATTAAAAGCAAAAATGAACTATTGGGACCTTATCAAGATAAAAACCTTCTGCACAGCAAAGGAAACAATCAACAAAACTAAAAGGCAACCAACGGAATGGGAAAAGATATTTGCAAATGACATATCGAACAAAGGGCTAATATCCAAAATCTATAAAGAGCCCACCAAACTCTACACCCGAAAAACAAATAATCCAGTGAAGAAATGGGCAGAAAACATGAATAGACACTTCTCTAAAGAAGACATCCAGATGGCCAACAGGCACATGGAAAGATGCTCAATGTTGCTCCTCATCAGGGAAATGCAAATCAAAACCACACTGAGATACTACCTCACGCCAGTCAGAGTGGCTAAAATGAACCAATCAGGAGACTAGATGCTGGGGAGGATGTGGAGAAACGGGAACCCTCTTGCACTGTTGGTGGGAATGCAAACTGGTGCAGCCACTCTGGAAAACAGTGTGGAGGTTCCTCAAAAAATTAAAAATAGATCTACCCTATGACCCAGCAATAGCACTGCTAGGAATTTACCCAAGGGATACAGGAGTGCTGATGCTTAAGGGCACTTGTACCCCAATGTTTATAGCAGTATTTTCAACAATAGCCAAATCATGGAAAGAGCCTAAATGTTCATCAACTGATGAATGGATAAAGAAATTGTGGTTTATATACACAATGGAATACTACGTGACAATGAGAAACAATGAAAAATGGCCTTTTGTAGCCATGTGGATGGAACTTGAGAGTGTTATGCTAATAGAAATAAGTCATGCAGACAAAGACAGATACCATATGTTTTTATTCTTAGGTGGATCCTGAGAAACTTAACAGAAGACCATGGGGGAGGGGAAGAAAAAAAAAGAGGTTAGAGAGGGAGGGAGGCAAACCATAAGAGACTCTAAAAACAGAACAAACTGAGGGTTGATGGGGGTGGGAGGGAAGGGAGGGTGGGTAATGGGTTGAGGAGGGCACCTGTTGTGATGGACACTGGGTTTGTATGGAAACCAATTTGACAATAAATTTAATATTTAAAATAAATAAATAAAATAATATTTGACATGTCAAAAAAAAAAAGTCATTTGAGGCTGAAATCTTTAAGGGCAGATGACTTTTCTAGGTGCTCCTGGCTGGTTCAGTTGGTTAAGTGTCCCACTTTAGCTCAGGTCTCACTCTCATGATTCATGACTTTGAGTGCCACATCAGGTTCTGTGCTGACAGCTCAGAGCCAGGAACCAGCTTCAGATTCTTTGTCTCCCTCTCTCTGCCACTCCCTTGTTCATGCTCTCCCTCTCTCTCTGTCTCTCTCTCAAAAAATAAACATTAAAAAATTCTTTAAAAAATGAATGACTTCTCCTACATCCTAGAGTGATTCCTAGGAAGTAAACTCTTCTTTAATGACCCTGTGTTTTTCCACATTACTGTGGCGACAGACAGGAGATGACGGTATAGGTTCATGAAGTGATTAGTGGAAAGGGGAGGAGGGATCAGGGGAAGAGTGGAATTTGGGAAAAGAAATGACCCTAGGCCTGGAGATATAACATGACATTAATGAATAAAGAAAGAACATTCAGGAGGGGCACTGACAAAGAGAGTTCCAAGTGTGGGAAAACCAGGAGAGTTCATTTCTGACTCTTAGTAGTAAGCTTTGTGTCTTTCAGAGGCAGAGTCACAGTGGAATTGGAATCAGGCAGACTGTGATCTGACTCCCTGTGACCAGGACCCTGTGAGGTGGGGACACTCAGCAATGACACAGAGGTGACTGAGGGAGCCTGAGAGCAGGAGCAGCCCTATATGGACTGTGTGGAAAAAAAGGAGTGGTTCCAGTACTGGGCCCTGAGTCTGTTTCTCACCCGACAGAGTGAGAGCAAAAGAAAAGGTCTCAGGTGCGTGGTGGTCTAGAAATGGTCACCATTAGGGTTTCTGGAAAACTTTGTACCTTCTAACAACCTCTGGGAATAGGAGGCCATCATAGTAGGATATGTTTTCTGCTTTCTATTTCTCATGGAACTGTTTGCATTGCAGGTCAGAACCTCATGCCACTGAGGGTGTGTGGGCTGCAGTTGATCTGGTGCAGGGGCATGAGAATGGTCTGGGGGCTGAGCTGTAGTTTTATGAGACAAAAGACCCTGGCCTGTGTCCCCTGTGCAGATGGTCCATAGTCCGTGCTCCGACCTGAATAACACGGAGGGTGGAGGGAAGATGATACAGGTGGCTGGGACTTCTTTGGCGAAGCTTCCATCATTTTCTTCTACCTGGACCCCAACTCTCCCAACTACATGGTTAGTCAGTGAGTCCAGGTCCCACCAGACAGTCACTGTGTTACCCAAAGCAATAGGTGTCCCTTCCCTGGTTGCCATGCTGGTGTCAGTGCAGAGGGTGGCGTGGTTTGATCCAGTCATCCTGAAAGCTGGGGTTTCTTACCAGTGGGTCAGTAAGGGCCGGTCTCTGTCATCCAGACGTTATGTTGTGTGGACATTACCTGGGACTGCAGACACATTTTCCCCATGTGGGAAGTCAGTGTGAGACACAGTACATTTGGCTTATGTGTCCTCTTTCTTGCCCAAGACGGTGTCAGCTCTGTGAGCATGGGGACCCTCCCTGTCATTTCTGTACTGTGATCTGAGCCCCGAGCCCACATAGGTCATGTAGTGAAGGTTCTCTCAATGCCACGCATGTAGAGCATGTTGACGGTTGACTATCCTCAGTCAGGCACAGCTATGCTCTGTGTCGCTGTTCTGTCCTGGTGCTTTGATATGGACTGAACTGTATCCCTGTAGATTCCTATATGGAAACCCACACTGTGACTTCATAGACTTTATAGAAGAGGTAGACACAGCATGGGTGAGCACACGTGGAAATGCCATGTGAGGACCCAGGACGAATGTAACCATTTGCAAGACAAGGAGAGAGACCTCAGGGGACATCAAACTTGCCCCCACCTTGAACTTGGACATTTAGCCTCCAAAACTGTGAGTAAATAAATATCTTTTGATTTGCTCACCCAGCAACCAGGAATTTCTGCTCAGTTCACATCAAACAGAAAATGTGCTCCTACAAGGATAGAGTTTGGTGTCTGAATTGAGAGGACAAGGACACATACTGAAGAGGAAGTTCACTGGTTTGGGATTCAGACCTCCGTTTTAGGGAAGCAACTGTGTTGGCAGAAGGTGGGAGCTGCACAAGGAAAGCACATCACTGTGGGGACAGCAGGTTTTTGTCTCACTTCCCCACGGGCCTGGAGCTCTGTGTGAGCTCTCAGACTATCATCCCATGCTGAGCAGTAATAATCAGCCTCGTCCTCAGCCTGGAGCCCAGTGATGGTCAGGGTGCCTGTGCTGCCAGACTTGGAGCCAGAGAATCGTTCAGGAACCCCCGAGGGTCTGCTATTATCCCTATAGATTATGGTTTTGGGGGTTGTGCCTGGGAGTTGTTGGTACCAGCTGACATAATTGCTACCGATGTTGGAACTGCTTCCAGTGCAGGAGATGGTGACCCTCTGGCCCAAGGAGCCTGACACCGAGGGTGGCTGAGTCAGTACAGACTGGGCCCAGGACCCTGGAAAATGGAGAGACACAGACAGGGTGAAGCTGGGGTCTGGACACAAGAGGGTGGAAGCAGGGCCCACGTGTCCTCCCAGAGCCCCTTCCCCTGTCCCCACATCCAATCACCTGTGCAGTGAGCGAGGAGGGTGAGAAGGACCGGAGACCAAGCCATGGTGGAGACCATCACCGATCCTGTCTTCTGTGCCCCACAGTTGAGCAGACCTCCCCTAATCTGTCCCTTTTTCATCCACTGAGAGAGGGTGGGCCTGTCCATGCAAATGATACCCCAGCTCTCTGACCCCTCACTGGACCTGAGTCAGGTGCCTCTGCTCGTGGATGTCAGGGGGTGGGTAGAGGAATGGCTGTGTGAGGCCAGGCTGTGCAGAAGTCACAGTTATGAGTCTCAGCAGAGGGCACAGGCAGTGCAGGTGGCAGGTCTCAGGTCTCATCACCCCTGAACCCTCAGAAATGGGCCCTGTGAGCCCTCTTGTGTCCAGACTCAGAAACATCATTGTGCAAAATGGTAACCAGAGCCCATAAAAGGAGCACCTGCCCCCCATTGCTTTGTCCACTGCCCCTTTACTAGGACCAGGCCAGGTATCCTTCTGGGTAGCCTCCCATATCCTCAAACCAAACTTTCTGCTCTACTCAGACTCCTCCGGAAAAGCCAGGCCATGTTTCCCTGTGTGTTTCATGGGTCAGGACTGAGGTGGTATTTCTACAAAAATGCCACTTAGATCAGAATCATGTCCGGAGCAATGATTAGTACCAATGGACACGTGGCCCCTTCTGCGTAGGATTCTGTGTTCTTTCCTATTATGTGCTTCCTCCCTGGTTTCCAGATCTCTCCTGCTCTGAGGTTCCCACAGCCTGAACAGAAGCTCTCCTTCTGTCCTCAGTGCTGTGGGAAGGAAGAACTGTGTGTATTCCTAAGGTCACTGTGCAATAAAAATCTTTGTCATCTGTCACTATGTCTGCTTATTTGAGATGACAGTTCTCCACACACTGTGGTTAGTGATTCCCTCCCAGGATCTGTCCCCCCAGCACACAGATACGAGTCTGCAGGGGTCCTGTGTGTGGCACTGAACACAGAGCCCAAAGGGCAAACCTGCAGGAAGTTCCAAGAGGGAAGGAATGACCGCAGCAGGTGCTCTGACAGGGTTCCAGTGGCATGGTTTATGTGTTAGTTACCACTTAGCCAAGTGTGCACTTTAGAAATGGGCAGAAACCATGAACAGACACTTCTGTAATGAAGACATCCAGAAGGCCGACAGGCACATGGAAAGATGCTTAACATCACTCCTCATCAGGGAAATACAAATCAAAACCTCACTGAGATACCACCTCACACCAGTCAGAGTGGCTGAAATGAACCAATCAGGAGACTATAGATGCTGGAAAGGATGTGGAGACATGGGAACTGTCTTGCACTGAGGGTTGCAAACTGGTGCAGCCACTCTGGAAAACAGTGTGGAGGTTCCTCAAAAAATTAAAAATAGATCGACCCTATGACCCTGCAATAGCACTGCTAGGAATTTACCCAAGGGATACAGGAGTGCTGATGCTTAAGAGCACTTGTACCCCAATGTTTATAGCAGCGCTTTCAACAATAGCCAAATTATGGAAAGAGCCTAAATGTCCACCAACTGCTGAATGGATAAAGAAGATGTGGTTTATATATATAGTGGAATACTACTGGCAATGAGAAAGAATGAAATCTGGCCATTTGCAGCAATGTGGGTGGAACTGGAGGGTATTATGTAAAGTGAAATAAATCAGTCAGAGAAAGACAGATATCATATGTTTTCACTCTTATGTGGATCCTGAGAAACTTAACAGAAGACCATGAGGGAGGAGAAGAAAAAAAAATGTTCGAGAGGGAGAGAGCCAAACCATAAGAGTCTCTGAAAAACTGAGAATAAACTGAGGGTTGATGGGGGGTGGGAGGAAGGGGAGGGTGGGTGATGGGCATTGAGAAGGGCACCTGCTGGGATGAACACTGGGTGTTGTATGGAAACCAATTTGACAGTAAATTTCATATTAAAAAAATACAACAAAATAATTTTAAAAGCTAAATGGGTGTATGCTTTTGTATAAAAAATTTCTCTCAGTGACATTGATTGAAACTCAATGACAATGTTCTTATGAAAATGCAGATACAATCACTAGGATACTTTTCACAGATCTGTATTTACTACAGAGAAAAATAGATAGAAATTGTGGGAACAATGTAGAAGGGATGCTTTCTCTTAGAGGTTGAATAGGAGTCGATAAAGTTTTTCAAAAATCATGTTTTCTTTGTCCTTAGTATAGCATGGTGGAATTTTTCTGCAGGTAGGAGAGCCCGACATGATGTCCAGTGAAATCCCATGAGGGACCTATTTCTATGAACTCCAGAACCATCTCTGTGATGCAATTACCAAGCACTGAGGGAGCTTCCAGGAAAGAACAATTTGGGGTCAGACTTGTCTCTGGGGTGAACACAGCTCTACCTCTGTTCTTTGTCCAGCATATTCAGGATAGAAAAAAAGCTCATTCACACATCCATGAGTAGAGGAATGAATTTCTATTATCTGAGGCCAACTGGGCTGAAAACTTTCTGTCAAGGATTCCATATGTGACTAGTGGAGAGATGGCGATAAGGGAAACTGTGTCCGTGAGGTCACTGTCACTGTGGCCCTTGGTTGGGACAGAAGAATTTTCAGGAGAGATCCAGAAGGTGCAGGTGTCACTGGGAAGACTGAAGCAGTGACCCCCGCATGTCCTCATGTACCTTGAGCTCCGTGGGAGCATCAGTGAAGCTGCTGTCCCAGAATCAATGAACTGATCAGCCTTGGGGGCTGGCTGGATCCCAGAGATTGTTGGGGACTGAGCTGCCCATGGGAACAGAGAGTCTCCTTGGGATTCCTGAGCATCAGCCTTGACCCAGGAGAGCGGGTGTTCAGAGCTGCTGTCCCAGAATCAATGAACTGATCAGCCTTGGGGGCTGGCTGGATCCCAGAGATTGTCGGGGACTGAGCTACCCATGGGACCGAGAGTCTCCTTGGGATTCCCAAGCATCAACCTTGTCCCAGGAGAGCAGGTGTTCAGAGCATGTGCTGGTTGCCCTTGTGACAGGACCCCAGTCACACTGGATGTTGCTGGTGTTTCTGATGATGGGGATTCTGCCTCCTGGGATTCTGACCCTGGTGGTACTGTTTGAGTACATGTTGACTATGATTTCTGGAGAGAAAGAGAAGCTGGGAAACTGAAGAATCTAGGACACTATACACTCAGAGGAGAGATGTGTGTGTGTGTGTGTGTGTGTGTGTGTGTGTGTGCATCTGCGTGTGTGTCTGTGTGTGTGTAAGACAGACAGAGAAAGAGAGAAAGAGAGAAGAGAGAGAGAGAGAGAGAGAGAGAATATGCTCCATGTATCCTCAGGAAGTCTTTCCTTCAGAGGCCAACTATGTAGACAAGTGTACCCCTGTCCCTCTAATGTCCTCTCTCTGCTCCCTGAGTGTTGTTCTTCATGCAAATCCATTGCTGAGGCTGGCTCTTTAAAGAGCCTCCTGTGTTCTGGAGCTTGGAGCTAAAGAAGGCTAGTGTCTTGAAGGTCACTTCCCTTGCACAAGGATGGAATTTACACAAGGAAGAGGAATTTGGTGCAGATTAGTTCTGATAGGAATTCCATTGAATCATGAATTTGGATCTTGGGGATGGGTCTTCAGTCCATTTTCACCCCAACAGATACACATCCCACATCTGTAGGTTCAGGTCTCAGGAAGCACAGGACAGGGGTGACAACACAGTCCCTTCCTCCTGCCCTTCACAGCACAGCCACCCCCCACTATGCTCCCAAGGTCCCTGGATGCCTCCTTGGCGGTGACCATGAAAGAGTGCCTTTTTTATTTTGGAAAAAGGCTAATACGTGAGACCTCAATGATTGGAACAAAAGTGTGTGGCTGCGTTAGTCTCCTGATGGCCTCGGAAACAAATATTCTCAACAACAGGAAAAGTTGTCATGTCTTGAACTATGTAGCCCATCCTTCCTTTGTTGGCTATGTCAACAGTTATCTTTGGTGGAACCTCAGTAAGTTTGAAGGGGGAAAAGTCATTGTACTAATGGCTTTTGTGGGCAAATACTCAAAGGCTGAATGAACCTTCATTTGTCACAAACACAATAATGTTGTTGTCAAATTACAGAGATTTACTGAGGCTGGTGGGCATGGAAACTATAAGCAGAGATGAGAGCAAAAATCAGATGATGAGGGGATTTCCTGCCAGTCCAATATCTGTGACTTCTCCTCCCTAGAGATGAACCCTAGAGAGAGGAAATTACTGTAAGATTTTACTTCTCTCTGAAATCCTAACATAGAGATGGGGTTGAGACCTGAAGAGCCATGCGGAGAGACTGAAGGCCTGAGGGAGGCAGGAGCAGAAGGGAGAAGAGGAGCCTGTGTCGGGAGGGGGAGGGGATGAGGTGAGTCTGAAGACGTTGTGACTCACTTTTTGTCAGATGGCTGAAAGAGAAAATTGTGTCTATGACCAAGGTGCTTATTAACATATCGAGTATAGATGTGTCGTCAGTAACACAAGAGTCACAGTTTCTGGCCTGAGATTTGTGGATGAACATGACTGTCTAGTTCACCTTGTCCAGTTGAGACAATCGAACTGTGTGATCTTAGGAACTATATAGGAGTCTCTGCGCCCTGGATCCTGACACAGAGTTTCTGAAATTCTTGTCATTTCCTAAGTGACAAGAGCACTAGAAGCATCTTAGTTCTAATGACATGACTCTGGGTGGGCTTCTGGATGGCTCCTGGAAGGGGCTGGTCCCCAGAAAGACCAAGCCTTGATCAGAGCCTGCAATTATTCACCCCCTCATACTTGAGACAGGGAGGGAAGACTGACAGTGCAGTTAATGTCCAATCACGTCTACCCAATTCCTCAAAAAAATCCCAAAGTAAAGTGTTTGAACAGTTTCCGGTTTGGTGAACACATCCACTCCCAGCACAGATGCACCTCAACTCCACAGGGACTGAAGCTCTGGTGCTCAAGACGCTCCCAGACCTAGCACTAGGAGTCTCTTCATTATTTGTTTACTTGACCCCTTCATCATATCTTTAATGAGCTGACAAAAGGAGTCAGTGTCTCCCTCGGTTCTGTGAGTTGATCTGGCAAATTAATGGAACTCGAGGAGGGAGTCGTGGAAACCTTCGACGTGTAGCCACGTTGGACAGAGGGTACAGGCCATCTACTAGTTGTTGTTGGCATCAAAATGGGGAGCAGCCTCCTGGTGCTGAGCCCTTCACCTGTGGATCTGACACTATCTCCCGCAGATAAACTAAGCGTTAAATTCAGTTAAACTGTAGGACACTCACTGTGTATCCCAAAGAATTTCTAGATGTGGGAAAAGAGATACAAAACATATAATTGATGAACATGAGTGTGTGAAGTGAATATTCTGCGAGTAGTAAAGGAGATATGACTAGAGGGAGAGCCAGAGATTTTGGTCGTAAAATAGTTGTTCTTGCTAAGTTTCTCCAGACCCAGGGGCATGTGCAGTTGGGCTCCATTCCCTGATTCGTGTGGGCTCCTGGGACACGTGTGCTGTCTCAGGCAAGAGCATCATCTGTGTGCCCGTCCTTCCTCCTCAAGGACAGCTCTCACCATAGAGGTGTCTCCCCCACAGGAGCCTCACAGAAGCTTCCCAATAACAGAGGCTCAGACACAAGGTCTGTGGACCCAGGGGGTTATGACTCACTTTCTCCATATCTGAGTCACTGTGAGTAGCCAAAGCTTCTCCCAGTGCCATGAGCTGTAGCACAGGAAGAGTCAGCCTCGTCCTCAGGCTACGGCCCAGAGAGGAACAGAAGCCCTGCATTGGCCGAGGCATCTTTGGACCCAGAGAAGCGGCTGGAAACCCCAGGGCCATGGTGCTTATCTGAGTCTGAGTAGAATCTCAGCAGATACCTGGGAAAGGTCCCTAGTTTCTGCTGGTACCAGTATATATGGTAGCCACCAACACTGTAGCCACTGCTCAGGGTGCAGGTGAGTCTGGCTGTTGTTCCCAGAGATGCAGAGAGGGAGGGTGGTTGAGTGAGCACAGGCTGGGACAGGGAACCGGCAAACACAGATACCCTTTGCGGATTCGGCTAGAAATGGAAACCAAAGTTCAGGATTCTGAGCAGAGGGGGGGTGTTGTGGGGAGCACCCCGTGTCCATAAGGCCTGTCCCTACCTGTGCAGTGAAGGAGGAGTAGGAGGAGGAGCAGCGCCCAGGCCATGGTGACAGAACCCTGGTCCCCACACTGGGCTGGGCCGCCCCAGGCCTCCTTTCCTCCTCCACCCTCTGCCACAGGAGGGGCTGTGCATGCAAATGAGGTCCATCCAGTGACTGCCCAGCCCCTCCCTGAGCCCTGGTGCTGGAGCTCAGCTCACACCACACACTGGGGAGGATGGGGGTGGAACTCCTGCCCGGGGAGCCCTGGGAGGTAGCACCTGCTGCGACACCACAAAGCCTCCAGGTCTGGTCTCCTTTGAGTGATTGGGCCTCGCTGACCAGCTGTGTAGGGACCACAGGGCTGTCCCACAGCGCATCCTGTTAATCTCACATGGAAAAAGGAAAAATGAAGAAAAAAAACTTGTAAGTGGTACATCTTAGTAAGAATACATTAAATACATAATTTCTTAGAAGTTACAAAATTGGCTGCCCTAGAAATACATTGACTGAATAGACCAATTTCAATATAAAAATGGAAAATGTTATTACAGAACCACTCCACAGAAATACATTAGGTACAGATGTTTTCACAAGGGACATCTAACAAAACCTCAGAATTTAGATGATTCCAATTTATTTGCTTCATATTTTTTCATAATATAACACGGTATTGAATATTTCTTACTTCTTTTAAAAACGTTATAAAACTCATAAATACACTTTCAAAATACCTTTCACAAAAAGGAAAAGAATAGAACAGTATCATGAAATATTGATAGAAATATTGGGTACAAAATATTGACAAGGAGACTCAATACCATATTTACAAATTGATAGTATCATTAAGTGTGATTGATTCCAATGATACAAATTAGGTTACATAATAAGAAAGAGTTTTATATTACACACCATATTATTACATCATGAGATATGACCATATTGCCCCAATTGGTCTCAAAAGGGCCTTTCACTAGATTTAACACCATATCCTAATAAAACCCACATAAAAATACAAACAGATACATGTATATAATATGGTAAAACACACACTCTCGCACACACGGATGATGCAGTCCTGAGGCCCATATCTGGGTTCCTGCAGTAGTGAGGAGATGATTTCCACAAAGATCAAGAGCAGGTAAAGGAGATCTTCACTTCTTTTATTTTCAAATTATTCCTCAATAGCTAGAAAATGTAATTAAAAAGCCAAAATCAATGGTTATTACTTAGCATTGATGGCAAAGGACAAGTGGTCATTCTTGAATATCCAGATGGACATCATGACCTTAGGTAGGCCTGTGTTGCTTTGGCCGTGACGGCAGAGATCTCCTCAGTGAGGACTAGTCGCTGACTCTGACTAGTGCTGGTGAAGCTAAGTAACAGAGACAAGATGGGTGGAGCAAGGGCAGCAGAGAGAGGTCTTGTCCCACTTGACTGGGTGAAGAGCCCTGTGCAAGGTGTGGGGCAGTGACCCCGGATCTCCTGGATCAGGGTGGGGGGATCTCCCACTTGTCCTGGGTAAGGCCTGACTTCACCTGTGCGGAGAGTGGGGAGGGTGAGTAGTAGAGAAGCCCAGGTCATAGTAGATACCCAGCTCTATTGTGCAGACTGAGCTCCCCATAGTATATTTATAGCTACAGAAACTTCCATGGGGGTGGACTGGCTGCACTCAAGTGAACCCTTTCTGTCTGTCTGTCCAGATTCCATGCCCGGGGCTTTCACAAGTGGCAGCACACAGAGGAGGCATTAATGAACTAATACAGCGATAGAGGTGGTCTGGGTGGTGATAATCCCCAGGTCCTGGCAGGTCAGCATCATCTAGTGAGCACACTGATGCCTGAAACCCTGGAGGCCCTGTATGGTGTCCCTGCTGGCAGGGGACAAACAGGATTGTCCTAGCCTTTTCCACATACCCTCAAACACCAAACCATTCCCCCCAAAACAAATATTCCAGTGAAGAAATGGGCAAAAGACATGAATAGACACTTTTCCAAAGAAGACATCCCGATGGTTAAAGACACATGAAAAAAGTTTCTACATCACCCATCATCAAAGAAATACAAACTAAAACCACAATGAGACATCATCTCACACCAGTCAGAATGGCTAACATTAACAACTCAGGCAAAAACAGATATTGGCAAGGATGCAGAGGAAAAGGATCTCAGTTGCACTGCTGGTGGGAATGCAAACTGGTGCAGTCACTCTGAAAAACAGTATGGAGGTTCCTCAAAAAACTAAAAATGGAACTACCCGTGGATGATGGGCATTGAGGAGGGTACTTGTTGGGATGAGCACTGGGTGTTGTATGCAAACCAATTTGACAATAAGTTATATTTTTTTAAAAAGTGAGTGAGAAAAAAGAAAAAAAAAGTACTACCCTACAACCCAGAAATTGCACTACTAGGTATTTGTCCAAGGGATACAAGTGTGCTGTTTCAAAGGGGCACAGGCAGCCCAATGTTTCTAGCAGCACTATCAACAATAGCCAAAGTATGGAAAGAGTCCAAATGTTCATCGACAGATGAATGGAAAAAGAAGATGTGGTATATATATACAATGGAGAAGTACTCGGCAATCAAAAGAATGAAATCTTGCCATTTGCAGCTACGGGGATGGAACTGGAGGATATTATGCTAAGTGAAATTAGCCAGTCAGAGAAAGAAACATCCTATGACTTCACTCATATGAGCAACTTAGGATACAAACCAGATGAACATAAGGGAAGGGTAGCAAAAATAATATAAAAACAAAGAGGGAGACAAAACATAAGAGACTCTTACATATAGAGAACAAACTGAGGGTTGCTAGGGGTTGTGGGGGGGGTGTGGGCTAAATGGGTAAGAGGCATTAAGGAAGACACTTGTTGGGATGAGCACTGGGTGTTTACATAGGGGATGAATCACTGGAATCTACTCCTGAAATTATTATTGGACTATATGCTAACTAATTTAGATGCAAACAGACAAATAAAGAAATAAATAATACATTAACAAAATACACAAAATACACTAAAGGCCTTCAGATCTCATAGTTTCATTTGTCTACAACCTCGTTCCACATTCACAGACAGAAAATGTATACTGTGATAACACAGAGTCTCCCACACACAGAGAACTCAGTCCCACATCCAGAAAATAAAATGAGATGGGGGTGGGGAGGACATTTCTACAAGATGAAAAGGCTAACGTGACCTAAACGCCATGTTATTCAACATCTTTCTGTAAGTAGTAGGCAATGCAAGTGAATAAGAAAATCACTGGTTGGTTCTCAGCATTGATGGGAATGGACAGGGATTCATTACAAAAGGCAAAAAAAATTGTGATTTAGTCATATATACTCTGGGACTGGTGCTGCAGGGAGAGAAGACATCATCCCAAAGAGCCAAAAGAACAGTTATTTCTACTGAAGACTAATAAGAGGATTACATAGGTCTGGAAACTTCTAGAAATAGGTAAATGGCCAAGGATGGAGACCCTGGCTCCCTCAGAAGTCAGGTGGGAGCTGAGAACACTGGACCTATGACCGCAGTCCATGAACTTAGAGACCTTGTGTCGCAACGTGATGGGCGAGATGAGCTTTCTGTGTCCTTTGAGACCCTTTGTCTAGAAGGGGCTGCTGTGAGTGACGTTGGGGACAGAAGGGAAGGAGGAGCCCTCACTCCCAGGTGGTGCTGCTGCCTGCACCAGGGGCCATGGTGGCAGCAGCATGAGCATCAGAAGCAAAAGTCACAGGCTGAACCTGAGCAGCTGCTGGGGCCTCGCCCTCCCAGCAGATGAGAAGGGGGTTCTGCTTTCAGTTCTCATGGGCCTGGGACGCTGTGTGAGCCCACGATGCTGTCCCAGGAGGAGCAGGGACCAGAAGCCTCCTCCTCAGCCCTCAGCCCTCAGCCCAGTGAAGATCTGGGAGCCAGAGTTGCTAGACATGGAGCCAAAGAGGGAATCAGGATCCACAATGGATCCAACTATCATAATAGATGAGGATTTAGGGGCAATTAGTGGGAGCTTTTGTTACCAGGACACATAGCGGACACTCCTGATGTGTCCTGACTCAGACAGAGCTGGATTTGTGTTCCTGTTTCTGCTATGACCTGTCATGGACCCTGTCCTCAGGGCAGCCTGCCCCTGGCACCCAGGAATTTGTGCTCAGTTTGAGAACATCACAAAGTATATTGATCCCAAAGACAGGCTTCAGGGAGGAATTTCAAAGAATGTGGAAAGGCTTTGTAGTCATATTGCTTGTGGGGGGTCTCAGACCCCAGTTTGTAAGAAACAAAGAAGCACTTGACTTGGCCAAAAGGTCAGAGCTGCAGAGGAAGTCCCATTGCTGTGGGGACAGCAGGTTTTTGTCTCACTTCCCCACAGGCCTGGAGCACTGTGTCAGCACCTTGAGTCATGTCAATAGACTGGCAGTAATAATCAGCCTCGTCCTCAGCCTGGAGCCCAGTGATGGTCAAGGAGCCTGTGTTGCCAGACATGGAGCCAGAAAATCGACCAGAAACCTCTGAGGGTTGAAAGCTATTAGCAGAGATGAGGAATTTAGGGGCCTTTCCTGGAAGCTGTTGGTACCAGATCACACCAACAATACCGATGTTGTTGGCACTTCCAGTGCAGGAGATGGTGACCGTCTGGCCCAGGGCCCCAGACACTGAGGGCGGCTGAATCAGCACAGACTGGACCCAGGACCCTGGAAGGGAAGAGACAAAGAGAGCGTGATGCTGGGGTCTGGAGACCAGAGGAGAATCCAAGGCCCACGTGTCCTCCCTGGACCACTTCCTCTGTTCCCTCATCTAGTCACCTGTGCAGTGGATGAGAAGGGTGAGGAGAAGAGGGAACCAGGCCATGGTGGAGGTCATCACCGACCCTGCCTTCTGTGGATCCACAGCTGAGCAGATCTCCTCTAATCCCTTCCTTCCCCTTTTCATCCTCTGAGAGAGGGAGGGCCCATCCATGCAAATCAGACCAGTAGCTCTCTGACACTTCACTGACCCTGGGTCAAGTCCCTCTGCCTGAGGATGTCAGGTGGGTTGGACGGGGAGGTGGTCTCTGGGGCCATGCCAGGAGAGGGGAGGTCACAGTTGGGAGTCCTGAGCAGAGGGCACAGGCATTGTCCACATACAGGTCCCAGCTCTAGTCATGGCCGACCTTCAGAAGCAGGTGACGACCACCCCCTGGTGTTCAGGCCCAGACACAGCATATGTGACATGGTGAGCAGATCTCATCAGAGTTCCTGCGTTCCCACTGCTCTGTCCACCCTCCCCTTCCTTCGGGACAGGCCAGGTGTCCCCTGTGTGGCCTCCCATTCCCTGAGGACACACTGTGCTCTCCTTGGCTCCGCATAGTGAGTCTGTCCACAGTGCCCTTGGCTATTATTGACGGGGCAGGACTGACGTGGTGACTCTTGTACAACCATACAGATGATGATCAAGGCCACAGCAGCGATGGGTCCACATTGACACATGGCCAGTTCTGTGCAGGAGGCCGATTTCTTCCCCCTTCCCTGCTTCCTCTCTGGTCCCAGAGTTCTCCTTTCCCAGAAGCTCCCTCAGCACTGAGGACACAGGGAGACCTTTTCTCCAGGTTGTGGGTAGAAGCCCACATTCGTCGTGTGCATTCCTACAGGGTTCCACACTGAAAATCTTTGTCAGCTGTCACTCTTGCCACCTCACATCACATACTGGGGACGATGGAGGTTGGCTTCACCC
The DNA here is from genome assembly GCF_018350195.1 of Panthera tigris. NCBI lineage: Eukaryota > Metazoa > Chordata > Mammalia > Carnivora > Felidae > Panthera > Panthera tigris. The sequence continues at coordinate 20,155,389 of NC_056671.1, forward strand.
CTGGGGAGACCCCTGCAAGGAAGCACCCGTTGAGACAACACACATGTCCTTGCTCAAGTGGGGACTCTGCCACACCAGAAGGGACGCAGCTGCTGAGTCTCCCTCAGGAAGTACAGGGCCCAGTCCCCAGTCCAGGGTTCCTTTTAGTGAATGGTCCCCACTGAGGCCCTGTGTAGGGACTACAGGGCAGTCCCACAGCGCCCCCTCCTGGCTGAAGGGCACACAGCCCACTGTGTCCCACAACCCTGAGAGCCCAGCGGGTTTCCTCACTTCTGCTTATTCACACATCATTGAGCTGAATCTTGGATAAAGATCCTCTAGTGTTGCCCGTGATCAATGTAGCATTTTTCAGTCTCCAAAGAAGCCCTAGTCCATAGGATTTGGAGGCATTTACCTCAATTAAATGGTAAATTGCCAGTTCTTTGCAGAAGATACTCCAGACTTCATGTCCCTCCTCTGGCCTACAATTGAGACTATGTCTATCTCGTGAATGTTTGAAAACTCCTGTGCGTTAAAGCAATGGATTCCAGCCTCTGTCATTGGAATTGAGTATTATGTTAATCTATATTTTTAGGTAATTTCCTTGGCTTACTACATTAAAAAGAAAAGGAAATAACAATGAATTTATATTTGATGAAGTCCTTTTTAACAAGTCTCATTTTTTGGTTTTTGTTTTTTGTTTTTTCATGGGTTATCCTGACAATGTCTTGTCTAAAAATTTTTATAGAAACCCTAGATCCTGAATATTTTCTCCTTTTTTATGTTTACAGCTTTATGTTTACATTTATGTCTATAATCCTTTTAGTGATTTTTTAATATACATAAAGTGAGTTTTATGTATGATTCATTTACTTTCAGGATATACAATTGTTCTGTGGCCATTTGTCCAAAAGTCCATCATTTCTTCTCGGAAAGTCTTCTTCAACTTTGTAAAAAAAAAATTGTTTATCCTTATTTCTGTGGGTCCATTTCTGGGTTTTATGTTCTGTTATCTTGGCCAATGTGTCTATCCTCTATCCATACCACTCTGACTTGCTAGGACAGGAACTGAATTACACTTTTATACAATTTGGGAAGAACTGGCATATTTACGATAATGAGTCTTCTAATCCATGAACAGAACATATCTTTCCATTGTTTTAGGTCCACTTTGATTACATTTACCAGCATTGTCCAGATTTTAGCACCTGTGGCCTATACCTGTGTTAATAAACATGCCCCAAACACTTCATCGAGTGGTTTTAAGGGTTTTTTAAAATTATTTTCACCGGTTTATTGCTAGTATATACACATCTATATGATATTTCTATGTTGATCTTTATTCTAAAATGTTTCCAAAATTATTTATGACTCTTTTAATTTATATATTTGCATAATTAATTGTAGCTTCCTTTGTAGTTTTCATGGAGATCATTCTCTCACCTGGAATTGGGGCAACTGTCTCTTGCTCTTCTTCATCTGTATGCCTCTCATTGTTTGTCTTGCATTATGGTTCTGACGGGCACATCCAGTCCTATGTGGAACAGCAGTGTTGAGATAGGACATGGTGCCCTTGCTCCCTACCCGTGGTGGGAAAGATTTCAGTGCTTCATCTCCGTGTGTGTTAAACAAAGGGAAAGTGTTTTATAGTTCTCTTTACCAAACTGAAGATGTACTCTTCTATATTTTGTTCTCTGAAAACTTTTATCACTCTCATTCATATATTCATTCTTTCTTTTCCTTGAGCACAAATAGGTTTTAAGCTGTGCAGGAAGTGGAAGAGAATTAAACCTACCTGAGAGAGTGAGGGAGATGCTTTCATCTGTCTTTTTTAATTTTTTAAAAGTTTATATGTATTTGAGAGAGAGAAAGACAGAACCCAAGTGGGGGAAGGGCAGAGAGAGAGAGAGAGACAGAATGGGAAGCAGGCTGGAGGCTCCGAGGTGTCAGCAGAGAACCCAACATGGCACTTGAACTCGGTAGCCATGAGAACATGACCTGAACCGAAGTCAGATATTTAACTGACGGAGCCACCCAGGGGCCCCTCAGCTGTCATTTAATACTTTTGCTATTATCACAACTGATTTATTTCTACTTCTACTTTGGTGTCAAGGAGACAAGGCAGGAGGCCTGGTGAGACAGATACCACTCCCTCTTGTCCAGTAAGAGGATGGGTGAGAGGATACTTAGGACACGGAAGAAATGGCATTTTCTCTCTCCATTTTCCTGCTGGTTTCTTCACTTCCTTATACTCCCTGTCCCTCCTCACTTTCTTAAAATCCTGGGTCATCATTAGCATGATCACAATCCATCCCACATACCCCTCGAGGTTTAGTCCCACCTGCCTCACTGACCACCCACCCCCTCAAATCCACATACTGCTCCCTCTCCAGCTGAGTCCCCCAGCTGACTGGCTGCAGGGGCACATGGCCGTGATGACTGTTCCCACTGAGAATGTATGAGACTCTCTTTAGGGCCTCCCAAGTCAGACACCCTGTGATCCTTCATTTCTCACATTCCTCTCTGTAGTCCATTGTTAGGGCTGTCCCTATCTACAGTGCACAGTCAGACTTCCTCAGTCTCCTTGAAGTGAGAAAATATCTTCCATCCAGACTCCACGCTGGAAAGTAGAAGCTAGAAGATAAGTTTCATGGCGTCACCCACTAATCGTTAACAGGCTCATGTTTTGTTTTCTTATTGACAACAAAAGATGATGTTCACTGTGGGGGATGAGCTTAGGAGTCCCCTGGGCTTACACCAATGCGTTAATACGACATAAAGAAATACAAAGCCATAGGATGCTCACAACTGAATTTGGGCAAACCAGATTGGACCCCAAGACTAGAGGGATGTAAAGGCACCCCAGCATAGAAAGGGATGCAGAACCCCCACAATAGAGAGGAAAGGGAAAAGACCTAAAATAAGGGCAGGCACAAAGGCTCCCCATACAAAGGTATATGAGGTAAGCAAGATTAGGTGTTCAGGGCAGAAGCACTCCCCAACATAGTACTATAGCAGAAAAACTGCTTTCACTGGAGGAAAGACCAAGTTAGGTAAACGGGTAAATTGAGCTACAGACCACTGCACTGCAGACAAAACAGTCCAGAGCGGAGATGGTTAACGAAAGAAAAGGTGCCTTGTTAACCCTGAGGTTGTTCCCCCTGTCTGCCTTAGCCCCTAGGCTGGCTCCTTGCTGACAGCAGACAGGTGGACTTGGGAATTGAAATCACAAAGCAGGAGATCATGACTTGAGTGGAGGTCAGACATTTAACTAAGCTGCCCAGGGCCGCTTATTAGCACAGTGTTTTTAAACTAAATACCCTGAGCCGTCTGAAAGCAGAACTGAAGGGGTCCCCAGGTGGGAAAAAAAATCTCTGTATATAAAGAGGAGACAGCTTTCCTGCCCCAAGAGCACTCTTTGAAGCCCCCAGCTATTTTCTGTGGTCTGTGCCCTGCAGGTTCTACTTGCCCAGCACCCATACTGAGCACTTTCCTGGGAGGAAAAGAAAAGAGAAATGCAACAAGGTCAGGAGTTCAGGGTTTGAGGAGAACAAAGGGGATGCCAACCTACCAGTCTCCACCAGGCCAGGAAATACCCTGAGTGCTTCAGAGACAATGACCAGAGGAAAAGTCCCAGTGCAGGAACAAAAGTAAACTTTGACCTAAAGCACATGCTTGAGTTGTTTTTGCAGGATTGAAAACTTGCCCCACAGGTTAATGAGGTTAAAAAGGTCACCAGCAGGACCCCCGCTGACACCCCTTCTTTTTCACAGGAATGTTCCCGTATTTCAGAGGCAAACAGCAGAAAGAGCCTGGGAGCCTAGACCAGTTTTATCTCCTGCAACAGCTCCACCAGTGCAGATGGACCAGGGAGTGTCCTCCAGGGACCTCTGCCTCTTTAAAATGTTGAGTCTCTGCCCTAGGAGGAGGACAAGCTTCATTGACCTACCACATGATGGGGACACAGCTCCTATTCTCCATATTCCTGCACAACCTCAGGCCCACTCTTGCATAAGATGACAAAACTCCCTTTTCTGGGTATCCATCTTAACCCCGAACGAAAGGAACCCACTCGCCTCCACTCAGGGAGTCACAGCTTTGATAATTCTTGTCCCTGATCCCCTTATCTGTGGCAAATAAAGTTTCCTTTGTGTGACAGCATGTGCTGAAGCCTCTGCCTGTACCTCACCAAGGAGTGAACTCAAAGTAGCTCCAACACTTCTAAGTAATATATTTCATCCCTTAACTTGGAAACCTGCCTTCTTCTCTCTACTCTCTACCTGTGGTTTTAGTGACATTTAAGTCTATTAATAAGAAATTTCAGACAAATATTAAGTAACAGTTTTCTTAAAATTATCTTTGTCTGCTCATTTTCACCCTTTATATCAAAGTAAGTTAGAAAAAAATGAAATAATTTTAAAGGTATCTGTTGTTAAGGGAGGTCTCCTTTTATTGTTATTAGTTTAGACTTAACAATATTTTTCATGAAAATTTCTGGGTAGCCGAAGTAATATCCACATGAGACTTATTATGTATCAACTTCTCCAACCTGGAAGTGAAAATAAATGACAAATGAACACAAAACCAGCCCAGAATCCCTGGTGGCCTCGTTCCCACGTTCACACCACAAATCATGTCAGTGGAAAGAGAAGTCAGTTCCCGAAAAGGCTGGGGTGACAGAAGGGGAAAGCTAGCCGTGGGTCTGAACCACCATCACTCGAAGCAGCCCCTGAGAGTGAAGACACAGGACAGCAAGTGGAGAGACCCAAGCCCTGACCACAGGACGGGCATCCAGGGCAAGCAATAGTGAAACGGGAGGTCTCAGATGCAGTGCTGTGGGCAGATGGGTGAGAAAGTGAAGTCAGGAGGGACTCTCTGGAAACATCTCACTAAGGAAAAAGAGGGGGAGGAGACATGTAGAGTCTGCTGGGCATGAGGGAATGGGAAAAAGAGAAAGGCCACAGAGCCCACACCCCACCACAAGGAAAGGAAAAATGTATGAGACAAAATCTTGAAATATGGACCGTAACACATAATATTATTCTTCATAATAATAAACAACACCGGCTAAACTATTGAACAAAATTTCAGTATGCAGAAATTTACAAAATAAAAAATGACAATGTGGGAAAATAGCCATCGGAAAATAAACTTTTTAAAAAAGAATCTGTGATTACACACCATCATGGAAAATAATTATGTTATTTCGACAGCCTCTATTAAAATTGCAGCCATCTAGATAGATCCGCGTGTCCTCGGCACACGATGAACCCGTCTCTAGAGGAAACGATGAAACATTCCCTGTATTTATATACGGTGCCCGTGATGTCCCTACAACAATGCACATGCTGATGCCACTGAATGGTGTGCTTCCGGGGGCACGTGGTCTGTGATTCGGCACCTGTGAAATATGCACAACAGGAAAATCACTGCAGACAGAAAGGAATTTTCGGCTCCAAAGGGCTGATGCAGGGGGGCCATGGACTCACTGCTCGGGGGTCAGGGATTTTTTCTGCAGGTGATGGAAATGTCGTCAATTTGATCCTGATGATGTCTGCCAAACTCAGGAAACATACTACAGACCACTGAATCGTACCATTTAAATGACTGCACTTTATGCCTGTAAATTATCTTAAGAGATTTGTCTTATTTTTAGAAGAAAACAACATGAGACGAAGCTACTGTCACTGACTCTTCATAGTTGTTCTGTGCTCAGAGAGTCAGACCCTCAGACCCTCCGGGGTGTCCACGGTCTCCCTGTTTATTTGTCACTGGCAGTGACCATGGGAAACTGGGGCACGTTGCTGTATCATTTGCCCACGGGCTTAGAGCACTGTGTCAGTAATGACCATCCTCGTCCTCAGGCCGCAGGCCCGAGATGATCAGAGAGGCCCTGGTCTCGAGAACCCAGCTGGGATCCCGGAGGGCCTAGTGTTTCTGAGCATCTCAGCTTTGGGGACACGGTGGGGAATCTGTGGGTACCAGCCCACATAATACGACCCAACATTGTTGCTGATTCCAGTGCATGTGAGGGTGACCTTCTAGCCCACAGACCCTGATAAAGAGGCTTCCTGTGTCAACACAGACAGTGCCCAGGACCCAGCAACACAGCAGTGGAGACACAGGTCAGTGTCAGGTTATTACTCACAGTGTGTTCTCAAAATGGGGGAAACAAGCAACTTAGGGGTCCCCAGAAGCAATTCTTCTGCTTTCCACAGCCAGTAACCTGAGCAGAGAGCAAGGAAGGTGAGGAGAGGAGGGGTCCAGGCCAGGGTGGAGGCATCCCAGGCTGTGCTTCTGAGCCCTCAAGGGAGAGACCTGCACAAAGCCTCTCTTATCCTCTCCCTTCCTGGAAGAGAGAGAGGAAGCCTTCATGCAAATCTCTCCCTCCCCTGGGACTGAATGTGGTGACAGCTGTGTGGGGTGGGTGGGACTAGGGAAACTCCTCTAGGCACAATTTTGTAGAGGGCACAAGGCAGGGCTCCAGGCCTGGGTTCTCAGCTGGGACCCCTCCCCACACAGACACCATTCAGGCACAGGCCCACAGCGCCCCCTGCTGTCTCAGTGTCCAGCCACACCCATGACTGGAAGGGACATCCTGGAGCTGTGAGAGAGAGACCAGGGCACTAAGGACTTCAGTTAGCCTGGCATACTGTCCACCCACACAGGGCCAGAACTTCTCCTCCCTCAGGGCTTCTTCCTGTGCTGCAGGTGCCACCACACCTCAGTCCTTGCTGCAGACACAGGGCCTCCTCAGCATGAATCACCCTGGGCTCCTCCCACTACTTAGAGACTTGTGTTGTTGGGGCCAAGACTCATCGACCGCTGGGGGATGATGTTTCCGCCCAGTGAGTCAAGATTGGAGAGCATGCACGCCCCTCAACAGCCTTTTTCGGGAGCCCTGAGGGGACAGCCCAGTTTTCTCATTTCACTTCCCATTCTGGCGGGCCAGTCCCCATTACCCTCTGCACTGACCTCGATGAGGTAGATCAATGACGGTGCATGGCTATAGATCACGTGAGTATATTCTATCTCTCTATCATCTATCAAACTTTGCATTTTCTACATTACCTATAATTGGTATGGTATCAGTCCTCAAACAGACACATTTATCAATGGTACAGATTCAAAAGGCCAGAAATAGGGTGGCTCAGTCGGTTGGGTGTCAGACTCTTGATTTCAGTTCGGGTCATGATCTCCACTTCTGTGATTGAGCCCTGAGCCGGATTCTGAGCCTACTTGGGATTCTCACTCCCTCTCTCTCTGATCCTTCCTCTCTCTCTCTCTCTCTCTCTCTCTCTCTCTCTCAAAATAAATAAATAAACCTAAGAATACCCAAATAATATAAATAAAAAGATCAGAAATAAGTGCAAGTTCCCCTTGACAAGCACAGAGAATGTAGACTGAAAATGAGGCCTTTCCTCAGTCTCTAGAGGAGAGCACACATGGATTTTGCAGGGAATTCAGACAAGAATAAGCATGAATCATATAGCAGATGCCTCATAGGAGGTCCTCAGTTCTCACGGATGTTCCCTGACACACTTTGGGAAAGAAAGCTGGAGTTTCTGGACCCCCTGCTGCGGGCACACGGATCCCCGTGCCATGGGCTGCAGCGTGCACCCACGTGGTCATTCCGGGGTAAAAAGCACAGCCTAACGACGATCCCACCTGGGTCCGGCCACATCTGCAAAGAGCCCCATGGGAGCTGCCCTCTGCCCTCTGCTGCTTCCTGCATTGGCATGGGTTCCTGGGGCCTGGCTCCTCTGCCATTCCAGATTACCCATTCCCCTGTTGGGTGCTCAGGATGATGAAAAAGCTCTGGAAATGGATAGTTGTGGTGGTTACAAAACATTGTGAGTATACTCAGTATCTCTGAATTGCACAATACAGAGTGATTAAAATAATAAATTTTGTTATGTTTATTTTCATCACTATAAATTAACAGTTCAAAATCAAAATTTATGTAAGACGCTGGACTTATACAAATATCCTTCTTGTCCTGGTATGTGTTACCCTATTCTAACTCATTGACATCAGTAAAACTGTACAGTAATTTTTAACATTATATTTCCTGTAGATTCCACATATAAATGAGATCATATAGCATTTGTCTTTCTCTGTAGGGCTGATTTCTCCTAGGGTAACATCTGGCAGGTTCGTCCATGTTGTCACAAATGGAAGAACTTCCTTCTGGAAAGACACAGGGCTGGACTTCTTTGTGCACAGATAGGGGACATCCTGCCCTGCCGCTCCACAGCCTCCCTGCTGCTTGGATCACTGATGAGCCCTGATGTCACAGGAGAAGAGAGGAGGACAGAGTCAGGGCCTGGGAGTTCAGGAAACCAACCACAGGGGTACCCAAAGTGCCTGATGGTGTCAGCTTTGGTAAATTCACATCTGTAGGATCTACTTCCCACCTTCCCAAGAGCAGACCCAGCATTTTGTAGCAATGAAGGAGCGCTGCATTTTACCTTCACAAGCACTACTGAGAGTTTTGCTGACACCTGAAGTTTCTCCCCTGGCTAACCCCGCTCCCCTGATGTCACGATTTAAGGGGAAAGTAGCTGGCCTGGTTGCCCAGCCAGCTCTGTGCCTGCTATTTTTTCTGTTGTGAGTCTTCCCTCGGCACCAATCTTATTTAGTACATCCTACCTGGAACACACAGCTATTCAGCCAGCTCTGAGCACAGGAACCTGGAGGGAAGGGAGCCTCTGCCCCAACCCCTGGAGGAACAGACTCCACATTCTGGAGGACTGTCCACCTGCTGCGATGGTCCAGACTCTGATCAGAAAACTAAGACAGTGGATGTGCCTTTGTAAAGAGAAAAAGGGCCAGCTCAACACTCTCTGAGTTTTACACTTCAACCACCAGACAAAATGTCTGCATTGTCATGGGTTTCTTTGTTGCCTGTTTGTTTGTTGGCTTGTTTGTTTTCCTGACAGTACAAAGAGGTTGAATAGGACACTGAGATGAGGAAGGGTATTGTGACCTAGAAGCTACTTCCAAAGACAGTCGGTGTGCATTCAAGTTATTTTCAACTGGAAGAGGTCAGAGTGCAGGGATGTGAGCAGGCTGAGATATTTGTCCCACTTCCCCATGAGTTCGTGTCACTGTGACCAGCACTACTGTGCCCGACTGCACAGTAATAGTCAGCCTCGTCCTCAGGCTGCAGCCCAGAGATGAGCAGAAGCCCTGCATTGGCCGAGGCATCTTTGGACCCAGAGAAGCGGCTGGGGACCCCAGGTCCCAACTGTGTACTGGAGTAGTAGTACAGGAGATACCGGGGAGGGCTCCCTGGATTCTGTTGGTACCAGTATATGTAGTAGCCTCCAATACTGATGTCCCTGCTCAGGGTGCAGGTGAGTCTGGCTGTGGCTCCCAGAGATGCAGAGAGGGAGGCTGGCTGAGTCACAACAGGCTGGGACAGGGAACCTGCAAACACAGACACAGCAGAAGGAAGACAAGGGACAGGGTACATGAGATTAGGGAGCTGAGCCACAGGGATTTGACTCTGGCTGCGGGCCCACCCTGGTGCCCTGGATCCTGTCCCTACCTGTGCAGTGACAGAGGAGCATGAGGAGGATGGGGATCCAAGCCATGGTGACACACAGAGACGCCCTTCTTAGGCCACAGAGCTGGGGCTGGATTGCCCCTGGCCTGTCTTATCCCCTGTCCACAGGGTCACAGAGGAGGGGCTGCTCATGCAAATTAGACCCACCCCTCCCTCTTCTCCATGTGCACACACAGGGTCTGTGGTCTTGGACTGGAGACTTCCTGATGCACTGCGTTCCCCCTGGGTGGGCCTGGAGGCAGCAGCTGTGGGGACCACACAGGCCCAGGTCCAGGGACTCCTCCAGGTCCTGACCGGACACACCTGCCCTGGCCCCACTGGACGCAAGGGGCCCAGTCCTTGCTTTCTGTCAGTGGAAGACTGCCCAGCTGGATGCCCCTGTCCTGCAGAAAACCCCAGACACAGTGTCACAGTGCCCCCTGCTGGTCTCTGGGTGAACCTCTCCTTTCCCACCTCTGGCTTCCCTGATGCCTGTGTTACCCTAACCTGAGAATGACCCTCCTGGGAAAGAGAAAGGCCCTGCTGTGCAGGAATTTGTTCTGCTCTCAGTATAAGAGGGGTTTATATCCTTTTTCTAAAATCACTCATTTATATTGTGGGTCTAATCTTCCAGGTAGGAAAGGTCAACATGATGCCCAGTGAAACCCTTTGAGGGGTCTCTACTTAGGCACTCAGAACCATAATACTCATAAAATTACCAAAAGACAGAGCTTCTAAGGCAAAAGGATTTGGGGCTGACCACTCTCTGCAGTGGGAACAGCTACAGTCCCCTCAATTTGTGTCCAGATGTTGTGTATAGAGCAATCATTCATTCAACTTCCCGTGACGAGATGAATGAATTTCTAGTACCCCAGGCCACCTGGACCCCGAAGATTCTGTCAAAGCTATCTCATCTGAGTGATGGAGAGGTGGAGAAAAGTCAGGCTTTGTCTTTGAGATCACAGCCCCTGTGGCCCTGGTTTGGGACACAAGACTTTCCTTCAGAGTGCAGCCTGGATAGAGGTACCACTGCAGTGACTGAGGGAGTGACAGCCCACCCCTGACAGCACAGGGGGTTTGTGTCTGTTGTCCCCATGAGGCTTGAGCTCCGTGAGAGCAGCACTGAGGCTATGTCACAAAATCAGTGTCCTGACCAAGCGCTGAGTGGAGCCCGTAGATGGTTGGGGGATGAGCTGTCCACAGGGACAGAGACTCTCCCGGGGATTCCTGTCCATCAGCCTCAGCCCAGGAGAGCAGGTGTTCAGGGCAGAGCACGTCAGTGAAGACTATGATTTATCGCAAAAGGCCACCTCTGTCAACTGTATATCTGGAGCTGCAACTGTGTCTCCCGTTGTCAGACACGGCATGTGGTACCTGGAAGGACACAAAGGGTGCCCCAAGGACATACAGACGGGGATACTGCCCATGTGCATGTGCGGTGTGCATGGGGAATCGGGACAAAGAGGTCTGAGCACAGCTGTGGTATGTAAGGTGGGATCTGTAAGGTGACCCAACCGATGTCCCTGCAGAAGGGGGATAGCCATGGGTCAGAGGTCAGAACATGTGCCAAGGCCCAAGAAACAGGGGAGCGTGGGGGCTGGTGACCCTGGTGAACATGTCTCCTGGAAGGAAGAGAGATGGACCAGCTGAACACATGAATTCAGCAGCTCCAAATGGAACAGAAAGACCTGGAAAAATAAGTATCCATTTACTTAAACCTGAAATCTGTGTTTCCCCTTTGGGAAAGCACGTGAATGTACATATTGTCACAAAGGCCAAATAGATTCGTAATGATACTTCCCATGCACTTGCTAATTCTGCAGACCCGACCTTTTATCCTCACATTATTATGTCTTCCAATCCTGAGTGGTCCACAGGATTGTCAGCGGAAACCCAGCTCTTGTCTCTTCTGGGGCCAGTGACATGGTCTTCAGGTGATGAGTGAGGCCTGGGAGGTCAGGATTGGGGTGTCGCTTCCCAACTGGCCTGAGCCAGTGTGCAACTCCAAGGCTGCATTTCCACGCTGAGCGGAAATAAACAGCCTCCCTCTCAGCCTGAAGACCGGGGATGTTCAGGGAAGCCAGGCTGCTTGCCCTGCATCCAGAAACTCTGGAGACCCCAGAGGGCTAGATGTTTGTTCTTCCATTGAAATGAAGTTTGAGGACATGGCTCAGGTGTTGCTGAAGCCAAGCTTCTGCCTCATTGCCAGCAATGTTACTGTGTCCAGTATAAGAGAACTTGGCCATCGTTCTAGGACCTTGATCACAGACGGTGGCCGAGTCAGCCCTGCTTGGCTCACAGACACTCTAAAGGGACCCAGAGGAGTTTGAGCAGGGCAGGAGTCCACTGTGAATGAGAGTGAGGGTTTGGAGCAGAGCTGGCACATCTCCCACCCACCTTGGATGACGTTGGCTCTCAGCTATGTGGGGAGGGAGGGAGGAGAGGAGGAGAGGGGCCCAGGTCATGATGGACACGCAGACTCTGACCTCTAAAGCTCTGTTATGGAGACTGGGCTCCTGAAAGTCTTCTTGTATCCAGAAATTCCCATGTGGGTGGAGTTGCTGCACTCAGGTACGCCCTTGCTCTATGTCTGTCCAGCTCCCGTGCCCTCGAATTTCACCGGTGGAATGAGCCAGAGGAAGAAGAGAGGAGCTAACCTAAGGGCACAGGCAGCCTGGGTGGTGATGAGCCCCAGGTCCTATCAGGTGAGTATCCTCTAGCGAGCACACTGATGGCTGGCCCCCTGGTGGCCCTGACTTCTGTCCCTGATTGCTGGCCAAAACCACATGGATTATTCCATTCTATCCCACATACCTTCACACCCCAAAAACATCCTGTCCTCTGTGACAAAACTGGCACCCCAGTTAGAGGCCAGTTGTCTGGACCCTCGTTACTGAGCTGCTCCTGATGGCTGTCAGGTGCTGGGTCCACAGCCCTGGGCTCACCCGTGTGGTTCACACACGTGCCCACAGCACCCCTTTCTAGCCCCGTTACAGGTGACAAAGCATGTGAAAGACAATGTGAGTATCGTGCCTGGGGGAAGGGAAGGCCCTCTTGACTCCTGCCAGCTCCACGGCCCCCTCCTCAATATTGGGGGAGATCCCTCACCTCAGGGCCCATCACTAGGCGGCAACCTTCTCACCCCCACTCACCCTTCCATTCCCTACAGCAGCCTCCCAAGATCCTGACCCTCCCTCATGGGTTTACATGAGTGGAGGACAGGGTGACCAGAGACCTGGCTCCTGAGGAATGATGTGTCCTGCGGCTGGCATAACAGGCAGACAGAAGCCTGGACCAGCCACATCCCACGGCTTGGGAAGCCTGGGGCGCTCCTCCTCCCTCTGACCCCAGATTACTGAGCAGGGTCAGACCCCCGGGCCCTCCCTTGGATTCCTCTTCTGTCTACTGCTTGTGGGAATGGGGGAGTCCATCAACAAGGACCACAAGGGAAGGGATTGGAAAGAGGCAGCTCTGCCTTGTCAGAAAGACAGAGGTGGCTCCCTGGGACCCACCTCTCAGCACAGCTCTTCCAGCAGGACCGGATCCTGGACCCCTGACCTGAGGAGGAGGCGTCTGATGGGGACACAGTCAACAGTCTCTGCCTGGTCCCCTCCTCACGCTCCCCTCTGGCTCCTTGATCATCTATGCAGCACTGAGACATCATCACAGCACGTCAGATTCGGGGGTTTCCTGTCAGCCCCCCCCCCCAATGTTCCAGGTCCACCTCACTGCCTCACCCTTGTTCACTCTCCAGAAACATCTTATGTGTTGCTATTCATACTTCTTTGTCCTCTTTCTCTCCCAGGACATTTTCAGCAACATGAGGACGTAGATTGTCCCTAGCGCACTCACGCCGAGCCTAAGCCCAAGGGTCATGCCTGGCACATACTTGGTGTTCACCACAGGGTGTGCAGGGACGGATCTCTGTACAGTCGTCTATCCTGATCAGGAACACATGAAACCTGCCGGGGTCTGACCCAACGGGGACTCAATTCCCAGGATAGCCTGCCCCCAGGTGTGCAGTAAATCCTGCCCAACGGAAGAAAATCAGACAATGTTTTGCAGACTAGGGCTGGGTTTCCAGGCACAATTTGAGAGAACAAGGACACTATTTCTAGACGAAATTCCCTAGCCTTGTCTAAGACTCCACTTTTAGAAGAAACGAAGAAAGAAGCAGCTGTGTCGGCCAAGGGGTGTGAGCTTCACAGGAAGTCTATTGCTGAGGGGACAGCAGGTTTGGGTCTCCCTTCCCCACAGGCCTGGAGCAGTGTGTGAGCTTTGAGACTGTGGTCCCACACTGAGCAGTAATAATCAGCCTCATCCCCAGGCTTGAGCCTAGAGATGCTCAGGGAGGCCACGTTCCCTGACCTGGAGCCTGAGAGTCTGGACGGGATCCCCGCAGGCCGAGCACTGCTACCATAGATGACAACGTTGGGGACACTGCCTGGGAGCTGCTGGTACCAGGACACACCTCCAGCCCCAACATTGCTGCTGCTTCCAGTGCAGGAGGTGGTAACAGTCTTATTCACAGGCTAGGACACTGCAGATGTCTGAGTCACCACCGACTGGGCCCAGGACTCTGCAAGTCAGAAGAGAGACACGGGACGAGAGAGAGGGGTCAGTGGACAGGGCCCATACATGGTTCCACAGTCCTCTCGTCTCCAGCCCCAATCCCAGCCTCTAGCCACCTGTGCAGTGAGCCAGCAGTGTGAGTAGGAGAGGAGCCCAGGCCATGGTGGAGACCCCTGCTCAGCAGTGTGTCCTCAGTGTCCCTCAGCCAGGCTCCCAGAGTCTCTCTTATTGCCTCCAGCAGCCCAAGGGGAGGGAGAGACCCTTCATGCAAACCAGCCCCCTCCCCCTGGCTGGCCAGCCCCAGCCTGAACCCTGAAACTGACCCTTGTCTGGAAATCTCACCCCAGGAGGTGATGGAGCGAAAGCTATGGGGCCTGACCTGGGGCTCCCCAAGGGCCTGTGAGCACCCAGAGGCTAAGCCACAGTGAGAACCAGAGCCAGGTGGATTGATTTCTTAATTTCTCTTTCTGCGGATTCATTATCAGTGTATAGAAATGCAACAGAGTTCTGTACATTGATTTTGTATCCTGTGACTTTACTGAATTTATTTCTTGGTTCTGACAGTTTTTTGGTCGAATCTTTAGAATTTTATATATACAGGCATGCTGTTCGGAGAAGTTGGCTGCGTAGGAGGATGCTGGGCTCACCGTATCCTGCTGATCACTTAGATTCCACCCAAATCTGCTAAATAACCCATAAAACCACCAGAAGACTAGCAGAATGGACTCTCCAGAGTCAAGTGTACACAAGTGGTCCATGGAAGAGGGTAGGAAGGGTGGAGAGGTGGTGCGCATTACACGGACTGGTGGGAGGGATCCGGGGCAGAGGGGGGGCAGCGCGCCGGGCAAGGCAGAGCCCCCAAGTGTGGCTTGCAAAAGGGGAGGGGCCGGATTCCATGAGTTCGGACAGCCAGCGGGACTTGACATCTGGAATTATAAAAGTCAACAGCCCTGCTCGGGGAGCGGGAGGGCAAAAGGACACCGGGTGGGAGAGGTGTTGAGCTCCAGAAGACAGAGCTCAGCTCCCTGGGGAACAAGGGCGCTCTCCAGTGCCATCTCCCTCTCCCATCCCCGAGCCGAACTCCCAAAGGGAACCAGTTGCCATCACTGAACTTGCATGCACCGCACAAACACCCAACGCTGTGCTTCTGTAGATCCATCCCTTGGACGGGTCTGCCTGCTTCCCTCCTGGTGCTGCAGGGCCCTTCCCACAGGGGACCACCGACAGCAAACTGAGCTGAGCCTGCCCCTCCCTCCCTGGTGCACCTTGCGGATCCACCCTGGCTAATACGCCAGATCCCATACAAGCAGCACCGCAAGCCTGGCAGTGTGCAAGTAGCCCAGACAGGGGCCACACCACTCCACAGCGAGTCCTGCCCCAGGCAGAGGGGAAGATAAGGTACACACCAGTCTGACTGTGATGCCAGCGGTTGACTAGGAACAGACATCAGGTGTGACTGTGGCCCCGCCCACCAACACAAGTTACTCCAGACTGTACAGGGGAAGTGCCCTACAGTTCTGTGCCACCCCACAGACTATCCAAAATGACAAAATGGAAGAATTCTCCTCAAAAGAAACTCCAGGAAGGAGCGGCAGCTAACGAATTGATCAAAAACAATTTAAGCAATATCACGGAACATGAATTTAAAATAATAGTCATAAAATTAATCGCAGGGCTTGAGAAAAGGAAAGAGGACAGCAGAGAATCTATTGCTACAGATACCTTGGGACTAAGAAACAGTCATGAGGAGCTAAAAAATGCTATAAATGAGGTGCAAAATAAAATGCAGGCGACCACAGCCCAGATTGAAGAGACAGAGGAGAGAATAGGTGAGCTAGAAGATAAAATTATGGAAAAAGAGGAAGCTGAGAAAAAGAGAGATAAAAAAAATCCAGGAGTATGAGGGGAGAATTAGAGAACTAAGTGATGCAATGAAACATAACAATACACTACCCGTATAATAGGAATTCCAGAAGAGGAAGAGAGAGAGAAAGGGGCTGAAGGGGTACTTGAACAAAACATAGCTGAGAACTTCCCTGATCTGGGGAAGGAAAAAGGCATTGAAATCCAAGAGGCACAGAGAACTCCCTTCAGACGTAACTTGAATCGATCTTCTGCACGACGTATCATAGTGAAACTGGCAAAATACAAGGATAAAGACAAAATTCTGAAAGCAGCTAGGGATAAACACGCTCTAACATATAAAGGGAGACCAATAACACTTGTGACGGATCTATCTACTGAACCTTGGCAGGCCAGAAAGGAATGGCAGGAAATCTTCAATGTGATGAACAGAAAAATTATACACCTGAGAATCCTTTATCCAGCAAGTCTGTCATTCAGACTAGAAGGAGAGACAAAGGTCTTCCCAAACAAACAAAAGCTGAAGGAATTCATCACCACTAAACCAGCCCTACAAGAGATCCTAAAATTGAAATTGAAGAAGACACAAAGAAATGGAAAAACATTTATTTCGTGCTCATGGATTGGAAAAATAAATACTGTTAAAATGTCAATACTACCCAAAGTAATCTACAGATTCAATACAATCCTAATCAAAAACTGCACCAGCATTCTTTTCAAAGCTAGAATAATCCTAAAATTCGTATGGAACTACAAAAGATCCTGAATAGCCAAAGTAATATTGAAGAAGAAAACCAAAGCAGGAGGCATCACAATCCCAGACTTTAGCCTCTACTACAAAGCTACACTCATCAAGACAGTATGGTATTGGTGCAAAAACAGACACATAGATCAATGGAATAGAATAGAGAACCCAGAATTGGACCCACAAATTTATGGCCAACTAATCTTTGACATAGCAGGAAAGAGTATTCAATGGAAAAAAGACAGTCTTTTTAGCAATGGTGTTGGGAGAACTGGACAGCAACATGCAGAAGAATGAAACTAGACCACTTTCTTACACCATACACCAAAATAAACTCAAAATGGATGAAAGACCTAAATGTGACACAGGAAACCATCAAAACCCTAGAGGAGAAAGCAGGCAACAACCTCTTTTACCTCAGCCGCAGCAATTTCTTGCTTAACGCATCTCCAAAGGAAACGGAATTAAAAGCAAAAATGAACTATTGGGACCTCATCAAGATAAAAAGCTTCTGCACTGCAAAAGAAACAATCAGTAAAACTCGAAGGCAACCAATGGAATGGGAAAAGGTATTTGCAAATGACATATCAGATAAAGGGCTAGTATCCAAAACCTATAAAGAACTTGTCAAACTCCACACCCCAAAAACAAATAATCTAGTGAAAAAAATGGGCAGAAGACACGATTAGACACTTTTCCAAAGAAGACATCCAGATAGCCAACAGACATGAAATGATGCTCAACATCAGTCATCATCAGGGTTATACAAATCAAAGCCACACTGAGATACCACCTCGCACCAGTGAGAGTGGCTAAAATTAACAAATCAGGAAACTATAGATGCTGGCGAGGATGTGGGGAAATGGGAACCCTCTTGAACTGTTGGTGGGAATACAAACTGTTGCAGCTGCTCTCGAAAACAAAAAATTAAAAATAGAACTACCCTATGACCCAGCAATAGAACTGCTAGGAATTTACCCAAGGGATATAGAAGTTCTAAGTCATAGGAGCACATGTACTCCAATGTTTATAGCTGTGATTTCAACAATAGCCAAATTAGGGAAAGAGCCTAAATGTCCACCAAATGATGAATGGATAAAGAAGATGTGGTTTATATATACAATGGAATACTACTTGGCAATGAGAAAGAATGAAATCATGCCATTTGCAGTAACATGGATGGAACTGGAAGGTATTATGCTGAGTGAAATAAGTCAGTCAGAGAAGGACAGATATCATGTTTTCACTCATATGTGGATCTTGAGAAACTTAACAGAGGTCCATGGGAGAAGGGAAGGGGAAAAAATAGTTACAGTGAGGGAGGGTTTGCCTCTGTATTTAAGAGAACAAATTGAGAGTGGATGGGGGTGGGGGAGAGGGGAAAATGGGTGAAGGGTATTGAAGAGGGCACTTGCTGGAATGAGCCCTGGGTGGTGTATGTAAGCCAATTTGACAATAAATTATAGTAATAAAAAAACCCAAAACAAAAACCCAAAATCCTACAGGACAAAACAGGCAGCAACCTCTTTGACCTTGGCCACAGCAACTTCCTACTAGACATGTCTCTGGAGGCAATAAAAGCAAACATGAACTATTGGGACTTCAAGATAAAAAGCTTTTGCATGGTGAAGGAAACAATCGACAAAACTAAAAGGCAACCGACAGAATGGGAGAAGATATTTGCAAATGACATATCAGATAAAGGGTTAATATCCAAAATCTATAAAGAACTTATCAAACTCAACATCTCCCAAAAATAATCCAATGAAGAAATGGGCAGAAGACATAAATAGACAGTTTTCCAAAGAAGACATCCAGGTGGTTGACAGACACATGAAAAGATGCTCAACATCCCTCATCATCAGAGAAATACAAATCAAAACCACAATGAGATACCACCTCACAACTGTCAGAATGGCTAAATACAACAGGTGTTGGTGAGCATGTGTAGAAGGGGAACACTTTTGCACTGTTGGTGGGATTGCAGACTGATGCAGCCACTCTGGAAAACAGTAGGGAGACTCCTCAAAAAATTACAAATAGAGTTACCCTATGGCCCAGCAATTGCACTACTAAGTATTTATCCAAAAGATACAAAAACTGCTGATTTGAAGGGGCATATGCACCTTGGTGTTTATAGAAGAACTATCAACAATCAACAAAGTATGAAAAAAGCCCAGATGTCCATCGACTGATGAATGATTAAAGAAGATGTGGTATCTATATATACAATGGAATACTACTCAGCAATCACAAAGAATGAAATCTTGTCATTTACAACAATGTGAATGGAACCAGTGTGTATTATGTTAAGTGAGATAGAGAAAGACTGATTTCACTCATATGTGGAATTTAAGTAACAGAACAGATGAACATTGGGAAGGGAAGCAAAAATAAGATAAAACAGTGAGGGAAGAAAACCATAAAAGACTCTTAAATACATCATAAAAATTAAGAGTTGCTGGAGGAGAGGTATGTGGGGGGATGGGCTAAATGGCTGATGGGCGTTAGGAAGGGCAGTTGTTGGGATGAGCACTGTTATATGTAAGTGATGAATCACTGGGTTCTACCCCTGAAGCCAACACTACACTGCATGTTAACTAATTGAGTTTAAGTAAATAAAAAATTTTTAAAAGGTTGTTTGAGTTTTCCTTACAGGGAGACTAATGTTGCTGTATTATGAGAGTGTCCTGTTACATCCCATAACCCCCTGCACAGGTCCTGAGATTTGATGTCTGCATTTGTCATGAGACTAAAATGCTTTCAACCAAAACGTGTCTACTGTTCATGCTTCTCAGGCTGGGTTTTCACTTACCCTTTACAGTTACCCTGGGAATTCATTATTTATTCTGTCTCTCTGACATACATATGATTCATTTTCCTTTTTATTAGTCCAGATTTATAATTGTTCTCGGTATGAGGACCGGTATAAACCATTACACTGTACAAGGGCCCTCTGTCGTCTTAGAATTTCTCCATTTCTACATGAAAGGGCCTCCAGGATAAGGTACCCAACCCATATTTAGCCTTAATCATGTTTATTTGGTAAATGCCCTAGGGATTGACCTTAAAAAGAAAACAGCATTTTATATATTTCTTTTCTGTAATCTCAAGGCCTTCTATGAAATTGAAGAATGGGTTCATAGGCTCTGTTCTCTAAAATATTCATACACAATTGACCATCACTCCAACCAAAGAGTCAGGGGAAAACCAAAGAAAGAGAAAAGAATTCTGACACATGCAATTAAACCTTAGTGGTCTCACCTTAGCCAATTAGATCTGCAGCAATCTCATTTCAAATAAGGTTACATCCTGAAATATAAGATTTGGGGGAACTTTTTATCATATGAATTGGTAGAGACACAGTTTAACCCATAACAATTTATTCAGATTTTCTTAGTTTTTACCTAATGTTCTTCTTCTGTTCTAAGATCCAGTTCAAGGATTCTTTGTGATGTTTAGTCATGATGTTTCCTTAAGCTTCTCTTACTGTGAAACTTTCTTAGACTCTCCTTCTTTTTTGTACCTTTGTCCATACTTACTGAGTGGGGATTATGCCTGACATCCTTCAGGGCCAAGTATTTACACTTGTTCCTTGAAATATCTGCATGGGAATATGTCTCTTCTCCTTCCATTTATTCATTTATACAATCAGTTAACAATATGGATCATGGACAGATATTTTAGACTTTGAGTTTTAACCCCATACTATTACATTTATTTGGTTGCTCAAATCTTTCCAGTTTTGCCCAATGGGAGCCCTTTAATTTGGCTCATGAGGTCCTTGACACACCCTGTCATTGTGTGTGTGTGTGTGTGTGTGTGGGTGGGTGCGCACACACGCACACACACTTGCATGTATATGGTGGGTGTGCAATGATGTGCTTGTGTTTGTTTTGAAGGATTCTTCACTTTCTGACACTACAGTGTACTCTATGCTCATCCTGTGTAATTCCTGACTAGGAATTAAGCACTTCTCCAAAGAAGCCTACATCTCTTCCCTGGAGAACAGTATTAGAAAGCAGTATGTGGGAAAATGCATCTCATGGCTATGAGGCATCATTGCTTCCAGTCTTGTTCAGATGACAAAGGCATATATATGAGTACACTAACCCAACAATGTGCACATATTGGTGACTATTTCCATATTACACATGATTCCAAACTGCCGTCTCCAGCTCTAATCCATGACCACACACTTCACTTAAGTCTCTTCCCTTGGTTATAGCTGTGACTTTCCATTCTTAAAGTGAGCAATCTGGCCCCACCGCCACCACCATTTACTTGCTTGTTCCGTTCCAGTACATAGTGCAGCCAATTCAAAATAATCTACCTGTTCCCCCATGGGATACCACCTTATCTACTAGAGTTCAGAACTTGCATGCAGTTTCTTACATCTTTACATGTAGAGGCTCCACCCATTTTCAAAGTCACACAGCTCAGCAGCTTTCTCCCAACCCCTGCACTGAGGTGGGTTCACGCATTTGTCTTGGAAGTCAATAGAATTGTCACATTCTGCATTCCATCATGGGCCCCAACTCTCCTAAATTAGTTTTTTGCATGTGCACTCTAAGGTTCTGTCATGTGGCTGTACAGTTTTCAATGAGTTCTGGCAATGCCATAGTGTCATTTCAGTGTCATTATACTATCATATAGAATGATTGTATTGCTGGGAAACATTTTCCTCTCTTCATATGATCAACTTTTTTTCTACTTTCAGTCCCCCAGAAACCACAAATGTTTATACTCTCGAGAGTTTTGCCCTTTCCAGTATGTGCTATAACTCTAATCGTCCTGTGAGTCATATCCCATTTTATAAATGTACCACCTATTTGGTGGCATCTTAGTTGGTTCCAGGTTTGAGTGATTAGAGATAAACCTGGAAAAAACATCCATGTGCAGATTTCTGGTTGCTTTCAATTTTTAGTGTTTAGGAATGAAACTGCTATAGACGTTCACATGCAGTTTTTTTCCTATGGACAAAATTTTTTGGGTTTATTTTTATAATTTTGTAATTTTAAGTTGGCATCTATTTCTCAAATCAGGAACTAAGACAAAAACTAACCAGCACCATTTATAACCAATTGGGTAAAATATCATATGCAAACAAGACTGACTTTTTCTTCAAGAAGAGCATGGGTGTAACTGAGGTCCCATGATAAGTTCAGAGGCAAAATAAAATGTTTCATTTATTTAAAAAAAAAAAAAGAAAAAATAATATGATCCAGCCTAGAAGCAAAATACCCCAGAAAACAAAAAACAAAACAAAAACATCTGTTTCATGAAGACTCTTTGTCTAAGAATGGTCTGCTCAGAGTGAATTTGAGAACAGAAGGGAGAATGGTCTGCTCAGAGTGAATTTGAGAACAGAAGGGACAGGAAGAGTCTCAGTCACACGAGGTGTCGCTGGATGGACCTGGGCCCAGAGTATCAGCAAAGGAATAAGGAGCATCACAGGCCTAGCTGAGCAGGCGACTGCTGGTCTGTTCCCTCCCTTTACAGATGAGAAAGCAGGTTTTTGTCTCACTTCCCCACAGGCCTGGACCACTGTGCGAGCACTGCCACTGCTGTCCCACGATGAGCAGTAATAATCGGCCTCGTCCTCAGCCTGGAGCCCAGTGATGGTCAGGGTGCCTGTGTTGCCAGACCTGGAGCCGGAGAATCGATCTGGGACCCCGGAGGGTCGATTGTTATTACTATAGATGATGGTTTTGGGGGCCATTCCTGGGAATTGTTGGTGCCAGTTCACACCATAACCACCAATATCAGAGCTGCTTCCAGCGCAGGAGATGGTGACCCTCTGGCCCAGAGAACCAGACACTGAGGGCGGCTGAGTCAACCTAGACTGGGCCCAGGACACTGTAAAGGGGGAGAGACACAGAGAAGGTGATGCTGGTATAGAGACAGGAGGAAGAAGCAGGGCCCATTTTGTCCTCCCAGGAAAGTGTGTCCCTTTCCCCTGTCCCCACATCAGTCACCTGTGCAGTGAGCGAGGAGGATGAGGAGGAGAGGAGACCAGGCCATGGTGGAGGTTATTGCGGATCCTTCCTTCCTTCTGCAGGCCCACAGCTGAGCAGACCTCCCCTAATGTCTCCCTTCCCCTCTTGATCCTCGGAGAGAGGGAGGGCCCATCCATGCAAATGAGAACCTGAGCTCTAGATCCCTCACTGGGCGTGGTCAGGTCCCTGGGCCATCAGTGAGGTCACAGCTGTGAGCCCTGAGCAGAAAGCACAGGCAGTGCCAGGTGCCAGGTCCCAGCTCTGATCACCCCTGACTCCTCTGAAACTGGCCTTGAGCTCCCCCTAATGTCCAGACACAGACACACCATTGTGTGACATGGTGACCAGAGCTCATCAGAGACAGCTCTTGCCTCCTCACTGCTCTGTCCACTGGTTCCTGCATTAGGACCAAGTCAAGTGTCCCCTTATATGTCTTCCCATCACCTGAAGGCAGACTCTATGCTCTACTCAGATTCTTCAGGGTGAGTCTGTCCATGTCTCTCTTGGCTATTCATGGGTCTGGCCTGATGAAGTGTCTCTACACAAACTCTTCTTAGATCAGGTTCAAGTCCAAAGCACTGACAGGTCCCCATGGACACATGGCTTCTTTTGTGCAGGTCACTGCATCTTTCCTCTTATGTGATTCCTCCCTGGTTTCCAGGATTTCCTTCCTCTGAGGTTCCTGCAGCACTGAGGAGATGGGGAGAGATTCTCTCCAGGTTGTGCATAGAAGTCCTAGTGCCCATGCATAGAGGGGTTACTCACTGAACATCTTTGTAATCCATTATGATTTCCACCTGCTTAAAACAACAGTTCTGCATACATTGTGGGCAGTGATTCCCTCCTAGGATCTGTTCTCCCAGCGCACACACAGTCTGCAGGAGCCCTGCCATGTGAGGCTGTGTGTGGCACTGACCTCAGAGCACAAAGAACAAACCTGTAGGAAGTTCTAGGAGAAAATGAATAACAATTGCGGATGCTCTGACAAGGATCCGGTGACAGAGATTATGTATTAGTCACCACTTAGCCAAACCTGCATATAAATGGGTGTGTCCTTTTACATAAAATTCATCTCATTAAGATTGATTTAATTTTGATGCTGATGTCATTGAGAAGATGCAGGTAAAATCATTAGTGTATTTTTCCCAGGTCTGTGCTTACTCCAGAGAGAATATGGATGGAGATTGTGGTTAAAATCAAGGATGGAAAAACAATGGAATAGGAATGCCTTCTGTTTTCAGGTGAATAGGAGTCTATAAAATTTTACTAAAGTAGTTTGATTTTTTATTCATTTCTTCTTATTTTTTTTTTAGTCATGAGTTTTATTATCATGGGTCTGATTTAGCAGGATGGAAAGCCCAACATGGTATCCAGTGAAACCCTATAAGGGGCCTGTTCCTTTGAATCTCAGAGCCATCTCGGTGATGGAATTATTAAACACTGAGAGAGGTTCCAGGACAAAACTATTTGGGGTCAGAATTGTCTCTGGGGTGTGCAAAGTTGTATCCCTGTGCCTTGTGTCCAGCATATTCAAGACAGAGCAAGTACTCATTCATCCACCCATGACTAAAAGAATGAATTTCTGTTACCCAAGGCCACCTGGACCCAGAAGTTCCAGGTCATTCAAAGAACCCACATGTGAGTGGTGGAGAGGTGGAGATAAGGGGGACTGTGTCCCTGAGGTCACAAACCTTGTGGCTCTGGGTTGGAACAGTAGAGTTTGCTGTAAAAGTCCACCCTGTCTGGAGGTGTCGCTGAGGGAGTATCAGCCCAGCCCTGACAGCAGGGGGAGATTGTGTGTCACTTCCCTATGGCCTTGGCCTCATGACAGCAGCATTCAGGCTGCTGCTCTCGGAATCAATGTACCACACAGCCCCTCAGGTGCAGATTGGAGTCCAGAGATGGTTGTGGACTGAGCTTCCCATGGCGACAGAGACCTGCTATAGGTTTCCTGATATCGGCCTTGTCCCGGGAGAGCTGGTGTTTAGAGCACATCCTGGCTACCTGGTGACAGGACCCCAGTTACACTCACTATTCCTGGGGTTTTCTGCTAATGGGGATTCTGCCTCCCAGTTACTGAGATCCTGAGGATGGCTGGGTGAGCATAGGTTGTCCCTGACTTCTGGAGGGACAAAGAGGCCTAGAAACTGAAGAATCAAAAATAGTAGACACTCAGAGAGAGGGAAGATCCTTGTGTGTCTATGAGTGTGTGTGTGTGTGTGTGTGTGTGTGTGTTTCTGTGTGACCAAAAATGAGGCCAACTGGCCCTCAGTTCTTCTTGTGGCTTCCTCACACTGTGAAAGATGGTTCTCCATAAAAATCTATCCACAGGTGTCTCCTGGGATTGAGTAGGAGACAGAGATGGGCTAAAGCCTGTGATATAAGGGACAAGAGGAGAATGTTTCCATGGGGGATCTACTGTCCAGATAGTTCTTAAGAAAGAGATTCTGGGGCATAAGAAAAATGATTATGTATTCTGACGTTTGCAGGAAGTCTCTGGAAGAGAATCACACCCCCTGAAAGGCTAAGGGAGCCCTACTGTCATCTAGTTTTTAATAGTTCAACTATTATCACAACCAATTTTTTTCTTGACACCTTGGTGTCAAGGTGACCAGGCAGGAGGCAGGGGGGGAGAGATAGCACCCCCTCCTGTCCAGGGTGAAGGTGAGTGGGAGGGTTTTTGGAATAGGAAAGAAACTGCATTTTCTCTTTCCCTTTCCCTGCTGATTTCTTCACTTCCTTATACCCCTTGTCCCTCCTCACTTACATCAAGTCATGGGTCACCATTATCCCCATACTCCATCCCTCATCACCCACCAAGGATTAGTCTCCTCACCTCACTAGCCCCCTCCCCACGCCCATGGAATCCACCAGGATGCTTCTTCTCCCCCTAAATCTGCCAGCTGACTGTGGCTGCAGGTGCACACGCCACGCTGACGGCTCCCACTATGGATTTATGAAACTCCCTCCAGGGTGTCCCTAGTTCAGACACTCCATGACCTTTCATTTCTCACATTCCTTTCTGTAATCCATTGTTATGTCTTTCCCTGTCTGCAATACATAGTCAGATTTTCCTCAATTTCTTTGTAGTTAGAAAATATCTTCCATTCAGACTCCACACTGGAAAACAGAAAGTAGAAAGTAAGTTATATGGCATCACCTACTAACTGTTGATGTACTCAGCTGGTTTTCTCATTCAAGACCAAAAAAAACGTTCAATTTGTTTTTCCAATTTGCTTTCATATTTTTCAGGGAGTTTGCAATTATTTTTTAAAACAGATTGCACATGTCTCAAGATGTTTACTTGGCACGTTTACCTTTTTGGTAATACCATTAGAATCACTTTCATTATCTTTAATTTATGAAGAAGTATAATTCTTCTTTAAAATGATTAAAATAAGTAATACAAGTTTTATTTTATACATTTCTAATGGTTTTACTGAATTATTTTATCAGTAAAATATTTTTAAAGTACCCTGAACTCACTATGTAATATATTTCTTCTCTCAAATAAAAACCCTGGGGTCCCTGGTTTGCTCAGTCAGTTAAGCATCTGACCCTTGATTTCAGCTCAGGTCATGATCTCACAGTTCCTGGATCTGGTTCGGAGCTGACAGTGTGGAACCTGCTTGGGATTCTCTCTCTCCCTCAATCTCTGCCCCTCCCCCCTCAGAATAAATAAATAAAATTAAAAAAAAAACTCGACTCCTTCTCATTACACTTTACTTCTCATTTTAGTTAGATTCGTTTTGTATTAGTAAGAAATTGAAGAGAAATATTAAGTAGTATTGGCCATAGCAATATTCTTTGATAATTTTTACCCTTTATGTCAATGTTAGATATAAGATAAAAAATGAAATAAAAACATTTATTTTTTATCTGCATCCAATTTTCCAAGAAGTATTCTTTTTGTTAGTGTTTGTTTATATTAAAAATATGGAAAATTTCGGTGTTAAGGTAATATCCAGCTAATGGTAATATTCCTGTTAACAGTATGTGCCACAGCCGCCAACACTGATGTCATTGGTTCAGTGTGCAGGTGAGTCTGGTGATGATTCCAGGGATTCCGAGAGGGAGGGTGGCTGGGGCAGAGAATCTGCAAACACCGGCATATCAGAATGCAGAGAAGGGACAATTTGCAGCTGTTTGGAACCCGAGCCAAAGGCATTTGTCTCAGGCTAGGGGGCTTCCCTGAGGCCCTGAGGGCTGTCTCTACTTATGCAGTGACAGTGGAGCACGAGGAGGACAGGGGTCCAGACCATGGTGACACAGCCTCTTCTTAGGCCACAGAGCTGGGGCTGGGCTGCCTCTGGCTTCTTTTATCCCCTCCCCATGGAACTCACACAGGTGGGGCTTCTCATGCACATGTGACCCATCCCTGCCTCTCCTTGTATGCACACGCAGGGTCTGGAGCCTTTGGACAGGGAGCCTATCTGATGTTCCAGTTTTCCCCATGACTGGGCCTGGAGGAAGCAATTGTTGAGACCACACACAGGTCCATGTACAGGGGACTCAGCCAGGCTCAGAGAGGGCATGCCTGTCCAGTCCCCTTAGGAAGCCAGGGCCAGGCCCTGAGGCCTCCTGTCAGCTGGGACCCCTGTCCTACAGAAACCCCCAGACATGGTCTCACATCGCCCCCGCTGGTCTCCACGAGAACCCCTCCTTCGTTCCCTTTGTGCTCAAATCTCTTTTTCTCCTGCTTCCCTGATGCTTGTGTTCCCATCAAATGAGAGTGGCCTTCCAGGAAAGGACAGAGATGCCATGCTGGTGTGCTGTCCTTGATAATGCATCCTCTGTGGATGGGAGTCAAGGGGAAGGACACAGGCAGTCCTGACCCGGGAAAGCCTGTGAACTGCTGTGGAGCTGAGGACAAGACACAGGGAACAGAGAACAGAGGGGATCTGTCCCCGGGAGGGGCTCAGAGGAGGTGGGCTGACTCTGGGGGCAGAGTGTGGACAGGAGCTCACTTAGGGGACACACACCTTCACTGAGGAGGACACACATTGTGGAAATGTGAGGCCTTTCTGGAGCAGGACAGACAGGACTCAGCAAACCCTGATGCGGCTGCTGCAGGTGTGGGGATAGAATAGGACCTGGGCAGGGCAGGGACCACTACGGCGCCATCCTGTGACCTCCACTCCCTGTGCTGGGAGACTTTTAATACCAGCTATGCCTGTCATCAGTGCTGCTTATTAGAGATATAGCTCTGAGGGAAGTTCCAGGACAGAACTGGAGACAGGGATACCTGGAAGGGGACACTGGGCAGAGGGGCAGCTGGAGGAAGATGGCAGCAGAGGAAACAGGGAAGGGAGAAATGGCACAAGTCCCCGGATAGGGCATAGGGAGATGACTGACTGGACCCTGGACTATGGGAGAGGGAGGGATGGTCCAGAGTGTCAGGTGGATGGATCGTGATACTACAGAGATAGGGGTGCCCCGAATGTCACAGGTGAGGTCAGGTGGGAGAGCAGGTGGAGGGCAGGTGATGGGTCTGCTGTCCCTGTGTCACATTGAAACCATGATGTGAAGTGTGGAGAGGTGTAGAAATGTCACAGACAATCAAGGCTGCAGGAATGCCTTTCCTCCCCTATAGGAAGAATGCAGTTGTTACAGCAACTGCCTACGTGAGAGCTTTGTCTTCATCATTCATTCATCCATTCAATCACTCACTCATTCATTCTTTAAGCAAATATATATGGAATGTCCACATGTGTCAGACTGGAAGTATAATGGGGGCAAGGACAGGGTCTAGGTCACGGCGGCAGGAGGAACTGATGATTGAGCATGATGGCGATGGTTCCATGGCTACTCCAGGGTCTGAGGACTTCACTGTGTCCCCCAGAGGTGCTGAGGGCTAAGATGTGTGAGTCTCCCACGGAGTCTTCCCTCCCAGGCATGCAGCTTGGGGCAGAGGTAGTTGTCTCTGTGCCTGCAAGGACCTGCAGGTTTACAAGGCTCTCATTCCCTGAGACACCTCAGCTTTGACCTATTTGGGGTCCAGGTGCAAGAGGAGGCAAAGGGAGGAGGTCACAGTTCCAGTCCTGAGGACACCACCGTGCACTGAGCTCTGAAAACTTCAGACTCTGTGCTCCACTATTGATAGAATCCTGGTGGCACTGAAAACCTCTCCTTTCTCCCCATCAATGGTTTTGGGGAACAGACTGTTTTGTTCAGCCCCTGCAAGTGTTTTTTCCCTTTTTCTTTGTCTCCAGCTACTTTTGCGGGGGGACTGCTTTTCTTGCACGATCCTGATGCACTGCACTCCCCCCACCTCCTTCTCTTTCTCTTTCTGTCTTCCCTCAGCGAAAATGGCTCCGTACCCTCTGCAGATTTTCTCTCCCCCAGATGACCGCTCTGCATCGCATACCTGTACAGTTCTGTGGCTCAAGTTGCACAGATTGTTGCCTTAACCCTCAGATCAATTTCCTAAGTGTTCAAAATAGCTTGGTGCTGATGTAGCTGCATTTCAGGGATATGGCAAGCTCAGGGTCTCCATGCTGCTCTGCCATCCTAACTCCTCCTCCCCCAAATCAGGTTTTTATTTAGTCTTTTGAAGATGCATTTTTAAATGCTTACTTATTTTTGAGAGAGAGAGAGAAGAGAAGGGGAGGGGCAGAGAGAGACAGAGACACAGAATCTGAAGCAGGCTCCAGGCTCTGAGTGGTCAGGACAGAGGCTGATGAGGGGCTCGAACTCACGAGCTCTGAGATCATGACCTGAGCCGAAGTCAGACACTTAACCGATTGAGCCACCCAGGCGCTCCGACAATCAGGATTTTGATAAGAAAATAGAACAATCCACTTACTAACCTTTACATGAAAGTGGATAATACACAAATATGCAAAGGAGAAATGACACAGGACAAAAATCAAAAATGAAAAAAAATAATACTCTTAACCTCTCTTAATAATAAATAAAATCATACTTTACTAGGAAATAAAAATGGTTTCATTTAAAAAATAAACAAATTTCCAAAAATAAAAGCAGACCAATTTCCTTAGAAAAAGAATAGATAATTTATTAGGAACTTTTCCACAAAAAGGCATAAGATGTGATTAACTTCACAAAAAACCACTAGCAATCTTCAGAGATCATAATTTCATTTGCTTGCTTCGTATATATATATATATATATATATATGAAGCATATATATATATATGCATATAAGCATAACATATATGAAGCATATATATATATATATATATATAAATCATCAAAAAACAATGGAAAACTTAAATTCTTATGGAAAGAAATATACAGTGATACAAACACTTGGCACATAAAATACAGAAAAAGGAAAATTGTGGAATATTATGAAATATTGACATAAACATTCTAAATAAAATATCAATAGTGGGATACCCTTGTCAGACTAAAATAGTCATAGTATGACCACATGTGAGTTTTGCAAATATGGAGTGGGATTACATATGGGTGATTCCTCTAAGGTAAGACAACAAATGAGTAAATCAACAGATGAAAATCACGTGATCTCTCTGGACTGTGAAAAGTCATTTGCATAATTGAAAGCAAAGTTTTTAAAAATTATTTTATTTATTTTTTAAAATTTTCATCCAAGTTAGTTGGCATATAATGCAATAATGATTTCAGGAGTAGAATCCAGTGATTCATCTCCTACACATAACACCCATAGCTCAACCCAAGTGTCCTCCTTAATGCCCCCTTGCCCATTTAGCCCATCCCCCCAATAACAACCACTCCAGCAACCCTCAGTTTATTCTCTGTATTATAAGAGTCCCTTATGTTTTGTCCCCCTCCCTGTTTTTATATTATTTTTACTTCCTTTCCCTTCTGTTCATCTATTTTGTATCTTAAATTCCGCACATGAGTGAAGTCATATGATATTTGTCTTTCTCTGACTAACTAATTTTGCTCAGCATAATACCCTCTAGTTCC
Organism: Panthera tigris; assembly: GCF_018350195.1. Classification (NCBI taxonomy): domain Eukaryota; kingdom Metazoa; phylum Chordata; class Mammalia; order Carnivora; family Felidae; genus Panthera; species Panthera tigris. Next base: position 20,186,014 of record NC_056671.1, read on the forward strand.
ATCCACATTATTGCAAATGGCAAGATTTCATTCTTTTTGATTGCTGAGTAATACTTCATTGTATATATGTACCACATCTTAATCCATTCATCTGTTGATAGACATTTGGGCTCTTTCCTTACTTTGGCTATTGTCAATAGTGCTTCTATAAACATTGGGGTGCATGTGGCCCTTCAAAACAGCACCCCTGTACCCTTTGGATAAATACATAGTATTGCAATTGCTGGGTCGTAGCGTAGTTCTATTTCTAATTTTTTGAGGAACCTCCATACTGTTTTCCAGAGTGGCTACACCTGTTTGCATTCCCACCAGCAATGCAAAAGTGTTCCTCTTTCTTCCCATCCTCACCAACATCTGTCTTTGCCTGAGTTTTTATTTTAGCCATTATGACAGGTGTGAGGTGGTAGCTCATTGTGATTTTGACTTGTATTTCCCTGATGATGAGTCATGTTGAACATTTTTTTCATGTGTCGGTTGGCCATCTGGATGTCTTCTTTGGAAAAGTGTCTATTCATGTCATTTCTTCACTGGATTATTTGCTTTTTGGGTGTTGAGTTTGACAAGTTCTTTATAGATTTTTGATACTAACACTTTATCTTTTATGTCATTTGCAAATATCTTTTCCCATTCGTAGGTTGCCTTTTAGTTTTGTTGATTGATTCCTTCGCTGTGCAGAAGCTTTTCATCTTGATGAAGTCCCAATAGTTCATTTTTGCTTTTGTTTCCCTTGCCTCTGGAGACATATTGAGTAAGATGTTGCTGCAGTGGAGGTCAAAGAGGTTTTTGTCTGCTACTTCCTCTAGGATTTTGAAGGCCTCCTGTCTTATGTTTAGGTCTTTCATCCATTTTGAGTTTATTTTTGTGTATGATGTGAGAAAGTCGTCCAGGTTCATTCTTCTGCATGCCATTGTCCAGTTTTCCCAACACGATTTGCTGAAGAGACTGTCTATTCCATTGGATATTTTTTCCTACTTTGTCAAAGATTAATTGGCCATACGTTTGTGGGTCCATTTGTGGGTTGTCTATTCTGTTCCATTGATCTGAATGTCTGTTTTTGTGCCAGTACCATACTGTCTTGATGATTACAGCTCTGTAACACATCTTGAGGTCTGAAATTATGATGCCTCCAGCTTTGATTTTCTTTTTCAGGATTGTTTTGGCTCTTCAGGGTCTTTTCTAGTTCCTCACAATTTTTAGGATTTGTTCGTTCTAGCTCTGTGAAGAATGCTGGTGTTATTTTGATAGAGATTTCATTGAATATGTAGATTGCTTTGGGTAGTATTGACATTTTAGCAATATTTGTTCTTCCAATACATGAGCATGGGATATTTTTCAATTTTTTTGCGTCTTCTTCAATTTCTTTCATAAGCTTTCTATAGTTTTCAGTGTGTAGATTTTCACCTCTTTGGTTAGGTTTATTCCTAGGTATTTTATGGGTTTTGGTGCAGGTGTAAATGGGTTTTATACTTTGACTTCTCTTTCTGTTGTTCATTATTGGTGTATAGAAATGCAACCGATTTTTGCGCATTGATTTTATATCCAGCAACTTTGCTGAATTCATGGATCCGTTCTAGCAGTTTTTTGGGGGAATATTTTGGATTTTCCATATAGAGTGTCATGTCATCTGTGAAGAGTGAAAGGTTGACTTCCTCCCTGCATATTTGGATGCCTTTTGTGTCTTTGTGTTGTCTGATTGCTGAGGCTAGGACTTCCAATACTATGTTAAACAACAGTGGTGAGAGTGGACACCTCTGTTGTGTTCCTGACCTTAGGGGGGAAGCTCTCACTTTTTCCCCATTGAGGATGATATTAGCGGTGGGTCTTTCATATTTGGCTTTTATGATATTGAGGTATTATCCTTCTATCCTTACTTTCTTGAGGGTTTTTATCAAGAAAGGATGCTGCATTTTGTCAAATGCTTTCTCTGCATCTATTGAGAGGATCATGTGGTTCTTGTCCTTTCTTTTATTAATGTGATGTATAACATTGATTGATTTGCATATATTGAATCAGTCCTGCATGTTAGGTATAAATACCACTTGATTGTGATGAATAATTCTTTTAAAGCATTGTTGGATTGGTTGGTTAGTATCTTGTTGAGAATTTTTGCATCCATTTTCATCAGGGAAATTGGACTATAGTTCTCCTTTTTAGTGGAGTCTTTGTCTGGTTTTGGAATCAAGGTAATTCTGGCCTCATGGAATGAATTTTGAAGTTTTTCTTCCATTTCTATTTTTTAGTACAGCTTCAAAAGAACAGGAGTTACCTCTTCTTTAACTGTTTGGTAGAATTTTCCTGGAAAGCCATCCAGCCCTGGAGTCTTGTTTTTTGGGAGGTTCTTTATTACTAATTCAATTTCTTTACTGGTTATGGGTCTGTTCAAATAATCTATTTCTTCCTGTTTCAGTTTTGGTAGTTTATATGTTTCTAGGAATTTGTCCATTTCTTCCAGATTGCCCAGTTGTTGACATACAATTGCTCATAATATTCTTCTTCTTCTTCTTCTTCTTCTTCTTTTTTTTTTTTGTATTTCTACAGTGTTGTTGGTGACTTCTCCTTCATTTCTGATTTTATTTATTTGGGTCCTTTCCTTTTTCTTTTTGATCAAACTGGCTAGGGGTTTATCAATTCTGTTAATAATTTTAAAGAACCAGCTCCTGTTTTTATTGATCTGTTCTACTATTTTTTTGATTTCCATAGCATTGATTTCTGCTCTAATCTTTATTATTTCATGTCTTCTGCTGGTTTGGGGTTTTATTTACTGTTCTTTTTCCAGCTCCTTAAGGTGTAAGGTTAGGTTGTGTATCTGAGACCTTTCTTCCTTCTTTAGGAAGGCCTGGATTGCTATATACTTCCCTCTTATGACTGCCTTTGCTGCATGCTAGAGGTTTTGGGCTGTCAGATTATCATTTTCATTGGCTTCCATGTACTTTTTAATTTCCTATTTAACTTCTTGGTTAACCCATTCATTCTTTAGTAGGGTGTTCTATAATTTCCAGGTATTCATTGTCTTTCCAAATTTTTTCGTGTGTTTGATTTCGAGTTTCATAGCATTGTGGTCTGAAAATAAGCATGGTATGATCTCTGTCTTTTTGAACTTGCTGGTGGCTGATTTGTGACCCAGTATGTGATCTATTCTGGAGAATATTCCATGTGCACTCGAGAAGAATGTGTATTCTGCTGCTTTAGGATGAAATGTTCTGAATATATCTGTTAAGTCCATTTGGTCCAGTGTATAACTCAAAGTCATTGTTTTCTTGTTGATTTTCTGTTTAGATGATCTGTTCATTGCTGTTTAGTGGGGTATTGAAGTCCCCTACTCTTATGGTATTATTATCAATGAGGTTCTGTATGTTTGTGATTAATTGATTTGTATATTTGGGTATCTACACATTGGGGATATAAATGTTTACAATTCTTAGATCTTGTGGATAGACCCCTTATTTTTAATATAATGCCCTTCTTCATCTCTTTTTACAGTCCTTATTTTACAATCTAGATTGTCTGATATAAGTATGGTTACTCTGGCTTTCTTTTGGTGACTATTAGCATGATAGATGGTTCTCCATCCCCTTACTTTCAACCTGAAGGTGTCTTTAGTTCTAAAATGGGTCTCTTGTAAACAGCATATAGATGGGTCTTCTCTTCTTATCCATTCTGTTATCCTATGTCTTTTGATCGGAATGTTTAGAACTTTGACATTTAGAGTGAGTACTGAAAGATATGAATTTAGTGCCATTGGGTTGCCCGTAGAATTGGAGTTTCTGGTGGTGTTCTCTGGTCCTTTCTACTCTTTGTTGCTTTTGGCCTTTTTTGTTTTGTTTTGTCTTTTCTTCTCTCAGAGACTCCCTCTTAAAGTTTCTTGCAGGCTGGTTTAGTGGTCACAAACTCCTTTAGTTTTTGTTTGTCTGGGAACTTCTTTATTTCTTGCATATTTTTCCAATTCAGCACATTGAATATGTCCTGCGACTCTTTTCTGGCCTGCTAAGTTTCTGTGGATAGGTCTGCTGTGAACCTGATATGTCTTACCTTATAGGTTAAGGACTTTTTTTCCCTTGCTGTTTTCATAATTCTTTCCTTGTCTATTTGGTGAATTTGACTATGTTATGCCTATTGATAGTTGGTTTTTGTTAAATCTAATGGGAGTTCTCTGTGCTTCTTAGATTTTGATGTTTGTGTCTTTCCCCAGGTTAGGAACATTTTCCATTATGATTTGCTTGCATGAACTTTCTACTTGTTTTTCTCTCTTTTTATCTTCTGGGACTCCTATGATTTGGATGTTATTCCTTTTTAGTGAGTCACTGAGTTCTCTAATTCTTATGTTGTGCTCTTTTGCCTTAGTTTCTCTCCTTTTTTCTGCTTCCTTATTCTCCATAATTGTATCTTCTATATCACTAATTTGCTTTTCTGCTTCATCCATCCTTGCAGCCATGACATCAGTTCGAGATTGCAGCTTAGTTATAGCGTTTTTAATTTCATCCTGACTAGATTTTATTTCTTTTATCTCCACAGAAAGGGATTCTATTCTTTTTTTTCAACTCCAGTTAATATTCTTATTATCATGATTCTAAATTCTAGTTAAGACATCTTACTGATATCTGTGTTGATCAGGTCTCTGGCTGTCATTTCTTCCTATTCTTTCTTTTAGCATGAATTCCTTTGTTTTGTCATTTTGGAGGAAGAAAAAGAATTAATAAAATAAAAAATAAAAATTAAAAAGATTAAAAAGAAACAAAAAAATCAAATAAAAGAAGCTAGATCCTAGGTATGCTTTGTTCTTGTTGTTGAAAGAAGCTTGATTGAACAGAGAAAAAAGGGAATGGAAAGAAAAGAAAAAAAAATAATGTTTAAAAATTAAGAAAATGTATACAATAAAACAGAATAAAATGAGTTGAAGAAGGTAAAATAGAATAAAAAATAAATTTCCAAAAATTATAGACAAAAAATTTAAAAAATTATATGAAAGTGGAAAGTAAAAAATAATTTTTTCTCTTTCTGTATCTAAGAATAAGAAAGAAGAGAAAAAAAAAAGAAAACACAAAACAAAGAAATGAATAGATGGACCAGCAAACAGAATGAAATCTGAATGAAATTACATCCAGTTTCCCCTACAAGTCAAACTATGAAGCACTTTATAGTCCATACCCTAAGGAGTGGGAGAGACTTGTGGTGTTCTTCTAGGGCTTGGTTGGTGCAGTTGGTCGGGGCTTGGTGTCATGGCTCCATTCTCCACTAGGTGGTGCTACTTAACTTACTGAAGTGGATTGGTGTGGCACGGTGTGCGGGATGTGTGTTGATGCATGGGAGAGGTTAAAATGGCGTCACCTAACTTTCCAGTCTCTAGATCAGAACTTTGTGCTTTATCTGACTGGCAATCAAGCACCCCTCCTAGGTCTCTGGGGTCCTTCCATTCCCCACTTCTATAGTGTCCCTGTCCAAGACATCAGCCTGCCAGGCAGCACCTCCCTCCCAAATTTTATGTCATATGGGGCTGTATTTCTAAACCCTTCACTTCTGAGGGCCCTGCCACCTGGACCCGCTCCAACTCTTTCACGGATGGTCTCCCTAGGCCATGGCCAGATGCCGGCTTGCCCCCAGGAAAGTTCCTGCTATCATGCAGCTGTAGAGACTCAGAGGTGTGGCTGGATGCCAGCCTGCCACAGAATAAGTTTGTGCGATCGTGTAGTGGTAACATTTCAACGCAATAACAACACACTACCCACGTCAGGTTTCGCCTCACCCTGGCGTTTCTGTTCCAATACCAGCAATTGTGTTCTCCGAGGTCCGCTGGGAGCTTTGCCTGTGGGGAGTCCGTACAACCTCTACCAAATGCCCTCCTAGCAGGGTACCAGGGAAACTGCTTCTCCCATGTGGCCTGTCGATCCCTCAGACCTCACTGCCTGTCCTTGGGAATTTGGTCTTCCCACCAGCACGCCGCCAGGTATTGCGCTGCAGTGTTTCCAGTGCTGTCCTGCCCTGGTAATAGAGTCATAATGATACTAAAACCCTTTCCTTTGTGCTTTCTGCTTTCTCCCTTTCTTATTCAGGCACTTATGGGTGCTTCCACTCTTTCTCTCCAACTACTTTTGCGGGGAGTGCTTTTCCTGTATGTTCCTTCCTTTCTCTGTCCTCTGTCCCCAAATACCATTCCCTACCCTCTGTGGCTTCTCTCTCCCCCAGTTCACCTCTCCGTGCCAAGTACCTTCCAAGTTCTGTGGCTCAAGTTATGCAGATTGTTGTGTTAATCCTCAGAGCAATTTTCTAGGTGTGCTAGAAATAATGGTTTGGTGCTGATCTAGCTGCATTTTAGGGATGAAAGAAGCCTAGAACTTCCATGCTGCTCCACCATCTTGGTCCACTCCACCTGAAAGCAAAGCTCTAATAAAAACCACATAAAATGGAAGCAGACAGAGATTTTATAATGTGATAACACACTCTCTACCCACACATCAGACTCAGTCCCACAACCAGAAAATTAGCTAATGGGGTGGGGACGGGAGGACATTTCTATAAGATGAAAAGACTAATCTGAGCTAAACACCATTATTATGCAACATCTTTCTGCAAGTATTATACAATGAAAGTGAAGAAGAAAAGTCACTGGTTGGGTCTCAGCATTGATGGGAATGGACAGGGACTCATTTCAAATGACTGAAATATATGTTTCAGCTATAGGTAATCCAGGGCTTATGCTTCAGTGAGAGAAGAAATCATCCCAAAGAGCAAAAAAAGTACAGGCATTCTTATTGAAGACTAATAAGAGGATTAAATAGGTCTGGAAACTTCTAGAAATGGGTAAATGACCAAGGATGGAGACCCTGGATTCGTCAGAGGTCAGGTGGGAGTTGAGAACACTGGACCTACAACCCCCAGTCCGTGAACTTCGGTGCAAAGAAACCTCGTGTCTCAACCTGATGGGCAAGATGAGCTTCCTTGTGTCCTTTGAGACCCTTTGTCTAGGAAGGGGCTGCTGTGAGTGACGTCGGGGACAGAAGGGAAGGAGGAGCCCTCACTCCCAGGTGGTGCTGCTGCGTGCACCAGGGCCCATGGTGGCAGTAGCAGGAGCATCAGAAGCAGAAGCCACAGGCTGAGCCTGGTAAGCTGCTGGGGCCTCGCCCTCCCTGAAGATGAGAAAGGGGTTCTGCTTTCAGTTCTCATGGGCCTGGGACTCTGTGTGAGCCCAAGATGCTGTCACAGCGGGGGTGAGGGGGCAGGGAGGAGCAGCCTTATCCTCAGACCTCAGCCCTGTGATGATCTCAGAGTGAGAGTTTCCAGACACGGAGTCAAAAAATGAATCAGGGTCCCCAGAGGATCTAACCATCATAATAGATGAGGATTTAGGGACAATTTATGGGAACTGTTATTATCAGGACACATATTGGACACGCCTGATGTGTCCTGACTCAGACAGAGCTGAATATTGTGTCCCTGTGTCTGCCATGACCTGTCATGGACCCTGTCCTCAGGACAGCCTGCCCCTGGAATGCAGGAATTTGTGCCCAGTTTGAGAAAATCACACAATATCTTGCTCCTAATGAGAGGCTTCAAGGAGAAATTTCAGAGAATGTGGAAAGACTGTAGACAAAATTCCTTGAGGTGGGTCTCAGACCCCAGTTTATATCAAAAAAGCAGCAGCTCAGATGGCCAAAAAGTCAGGGATAGATGGGAAGTCCCATTGCTGAGAGGACAGCAGGTTTTTGTCTCACTTCCCCACAGGCCTGGAACACTGTGTCAGCACCTTGAGTAATGTCAACAGACTGGCAGTAATAATCAGCCTCGTCCTCAGCCTGGAGCCCAGTGATGGTCAAGGAGCCTGTGTTGCCAGACGAGGAGCCAGAAAATCTGTCAGGGACCCCTGAGGGTCGATCGCTACTATCATAGATGAGGAGTTTAGGGGCCTTTCCTGGAAGCTGCTGGTACCAGTTCACACCAGCAATACCGATGTTGTTGGCACTTCCAGCGCAGGAGATGGTGACCGTCTGGCCCAGGGCCCCAGACACTGAGGGCGGCTGAGTCAGCACAGACTGGGCCCAGGACCCTGGAAGGGAAGAGACAAAGAGAAGGTGATGAAGAATCAGGTCACACATGTTATCCCAGGACCGCTTCCCTTGTCCCCACATCTAGTCACCTGTGCAGTGAATGAGAAGGTTGAGGAGGAGAGGGGACCAGGCCATGGTCGAGATCATCACTGATCCTGCCTTCTGTGGCTGAACAGCTGAGCAGACATCCCGTAATCTGTTCCTTCTCCTTTTCATCCTCTGAGAGAGGGAGGGCCCATCCATGCAAATGAGACCCTCAGCTCTTCGACATTTCAATGGCACGGGGTCAGGTCCCTCTGCCTGAGGATGTCAGGGTGGAGGGAAGGGGAGGGGCTCTGTTGGGTAAGAGGGTGGTGAGGTCACAGTTGTGAGCCCTGAGCAGAGGGCACAAGCAATAGCAGGTGGCAGGTCCCAGCTCTGGTCATCTGTGACTCCTCAGAAACAAGTGATATGTGCCCCCTGGTGTCCAGGCCTGGACACAACATTATGTGACATGGTGACTAGAGCCCATCAGAGAGAGTTCCTGCCTCCTCACTGCTGTGTCCACTGTCCCATTCCTTCAGGCCAGGCCAGGTGTCCCCCTGTGTGACTTCCCATCACCTCAGGACACACTGTGCTCTACTCAGGCTCCACATAGTGAGCGTGTCCATGGCTCCCTTGGCTGTTGATGGGGCAGGACTAAGGTGGTGACTCTTGTACAACCACACAGATGAGGATCAGGGCCAGAACAGTGATGGGTCCACATTGGCACCTGGCCAGTTCTGTGCAGGAGGCTGATTTCTTTCCTCTGCTTGTTTCCTTTCTGGTTTCAAAGTTATCCTTTCCCAGAAGTTCCCTCAGCACTGAGGAGACAGGGAGCCCTTTTCTCCAGGTTGTGGGTAGACGCCCTCGTGTGCCTTCCTAGGGGGGTTACACACTGACCATCTTCGTCGTCTGTCACTACTTCCACCTCCGCGAAACAACAGTTCTCCACACACTGTGGTTAGTGATTCCCTCCTAGGATCTGTCCCCCCAGCACACAGACCCAAGTCTGTAGGAGCCCGAGTGTGGCCCTGACCTCAGAGCACAAAGGGCAAACCTGCAGGAAGCTCCAGGAGGGAAGGAGTGACAGCTGCGGGTGCTCTGTCGGGGACCTCGTCGCAGATTCATGTGCCTGTCACCACTTGGACAACTGCTACCTCAAAATGAATGTGGGTGATTTTATACAAAATTCAGTTCAGCAAGAATTATTTAAACTCAATGACACTGTTAATGGGAAGATGCGGGTACAATCATGAGTATGTTTTCATAGATTCGTGCTTATTGCAGAGAAATTATGGATTGAAATAGTAGTTGAGAAAATGGATGAAAACCTAATGGAAAAGATGTGACTTTAGTTCTTGGTTTAATCGGGGTCTTGTAAACTTGTTTCTAAATCACTTCATGCTTTTGGGCACCTGGGTGGCTTAGTTGGTTAAGCATCCAACTTCAGCTCAGGTCATGGTCTCACAGTTCATGGGTTGGAGCCCCGCATCGGGCTCTATGCTGACAGCTTGGAGTTTGGAGCCTGCTTTGGATTCTGTATCTCCCTCTCTGCCCCTCCCCCACTCATGCTCTCTCTCTCTCTCTCTCTCTCAAAACTAAATAAACATTATAAATTTAAGAAAAAAAATAAAAAAATAAATCATTTTTATTACTGTTGTTATTATTAATTTATTTTTTAATCATGACTTTGTATATTAGGTCTGGTCCTTCAAGTAGAAGGAAAGCCCAACATGGTGTCCAGGGAAGCACCATTAGTAGCCTGTTCCTGTGAACTTCAGACTCATCTCAGTGATGGAATTTAACACAGAACTTCCAGGATGGACTGACTAGGAGTCAGACTCATCTCAGGGGTGGGTAAAACAATCGTTGCTGTGTTTTGTGTGTCCTGTATGTTCAAGATAGAGCAATTAATTGCTCATTCAGTCACCCATGACCAGAGGAATGTATTTCTATTACCCAAGGCCAATTTGACCCAGAAAATTCTTTCAAAGATCCCACATTTGACTCTGGGTGAGGTGGAGATAAGGGGCACTATGTCCCTGAGGTCACAGTCCCTGTAGCCCTTGGTTGGATCGACTTTTCAACAGAGGTCCATCCTGGCTGGAGGTGCCACTGGAGTGTCACAGGAGTGACAGTTCAGCCCTGAGAGCGCAGGGAGACTGTGTTACGTCCCCAGGGCCTTGAGCTCTGTGGGAGCAACACTGAGGCTGCTATCCCAGAATCAACGTGCTGATCAGCCTCAGGCATGGACTGGAGTTCAAAGATTATTAGGGCTGAACTGCCCACGGAGATAGAGACTTGCCCTGGGATTCCTGAGCATCAGCCTTGTCCCAGGAGAGCAGGTGTTCACGGCATGTCCTGCCCTGGTGACAGGATCCCAGTCACACTCGATGTCCATGGTATTTCCTGCTGAAAAGATTCTGCCTCCCGGAGGTTGTGACTCTGAGGATGGCTGGGTGAGCACAGGCTGAACCTGACTTCTGGAAAGACAGAGAATCCCAGAAACTGCAGAGTCCATGACAATAGACACTGAGAGAGAGGAGAGAGCTGTGTGTGTGTGTGTGTGTGTGTGTGTGTGTATGAAAGAGAGAGAAAGAAAGAACAAAAATACGCCCCAGTGCCCTTAGGAAGACTTCCACTCGGTGGCCAAGCATGAATACAAGTGTTCCCCTGTCCGTCTCTGATTTCTCAACTCCCTGAGTGTTGATCTCCATGCAAACTGATTCCTGGGGCTGGCTCATTGCAATACACACCAGTGTCCTGAAGCTTGGAGTTAAAGAAGGTCAGTGTCCTGAGTGCTATTTCTCTTGCACAAGGATGGAATTTACACGAGGAGGAGGAATTTGGTGCAGATTAACTCTGACAGTAATTCCACTGAATCAGAAGTTCAAGTCTTCTGGATGGAGAGACTTCTGTCCATTTTCATCCCTATAGACACAAAGCCCCGCAGCTTTGGGGTCTTCAGGTCTCAGCAGGCACAGGACCAGGGGTTACCACACATCCCCGTTATTCCCCCTCCCCCAACTCCTGCATCACAGCCATCCTCCCTGCACCTCCAGGATCTCCCGATGCCTCCCTTGTGTTGACCATGAGAGAGCATCTACTCTTATTCTGGCAAAGGGCCGATGCATGAGACTCCACTGTTTGGAGCAAAGTGTGTGTGGCTGAGTGAGTGTCCTGATGGTCTTAGGAAACAAATATTTTGGGGAACAAGAGAAGTTGGCATGTATTGAAATATGCAATCAATCCTTCCTTTTTTTGACTATTTCAACAGTGACCTTTTGTGGGTCCTCACTAATTCTGAAGAAGATAAATAAGTACACCAATAGCTCCAAGTCTGGATAAGCATTCATTTGTAAGAAATACAGTAATCGTGTCGGCATATTAGAGACTGACGGAGGCTGATGCTGCATAGGAGCTACAATCTGGGGATGACAGCAGGAATCAAATGATGAAGGGATTTCATGCTGATCCAATTTCTGCGACTTCTCCCTACAGATGGACACTGCACACTGGAAACTACAGCAAGATCGTTTCCAGTGTTCTCTAAAATCGTAACCTGGAGACAGCATTCACACCTGAATAGCCAGAGGGATAGACTGAAGCCTGAGGGAGGCAGGAACAGAGGGGAGAAAAGGTGGGGTATGGTATGCAGTTGGTGGGGGGAGGGTATTTTCAGTGTAAGAAACAGTTGTGACCACTTTTTTGTCTTCGGAGAAAGAGAAAATTGTGTCTGTGACCAAGGTAGGTATTAACATATCAGCTATGGATGTATCATTAGTACAAAGAGTTACATTTAATGGATGAGTATGACTGTCATCATTTTCAGTTGAGACGATATTGTGAGATCTTAGAAACCATGGGTTTCTGTCCCGATTCCTGGCATAGAGCTCCCGAAGCCTTCAGCATTTCCTAGGTGACAAGGCCACTAGGAGCATTTTTGTTTCAGTGAGGCAACCCTAGAAAGGCTCCTGGCTGGGGGTGGTCCCCAGAAAGTCTGAGCCATGACCAGACGCTTGGAATATCCAGCTTCCCCCTTGCTGGGAGGGGAGAAGAGCCGAATGTGGAGTCAATGGTTGATTACGTTTACATGAAGACTCAATAAAAATGCCAAAATATGGGATTCAAAGACTCCCACATAGTTGGACACATTCATATAGGGAAGGTGACACACCCCAACTGCACGGGGACGGGAGCTCTTGTTTGGGGGCTCCTGTCAGACCTCTACCCATGTGCTTCTTCGTCTGACCATTCATCCTACTCTTTCAGTATCATTCCGTGAACTGGCAAGTGGAAGTAAGAGTTTCCCTGAGTTCTGTGAGCAGCTCTAGCAAATTAATCAAACCTGCGGAGGGTTCACGGGAACCCCTGTTTGCATCACGTTGGACAGAACTTATGGGTTAACTACTATTTGTTATCGGCGTTGGAATAGGAGTTGTCTCCTGGGACAGAGCCCCTAACCTGTGCATCTGACACCATTTCCAGGCAGATAAGTTGAGTGTTACATTTATTTAAATTGTAGAACCCGCAACTGATGCTGTAGACAATCACTTGACAAACAAAACATAGAATTGGTGACCCAAAGTGTGAGAAATAAAACATTCTGGATGAATAATAAAAGAGATACAGTGGGAGGGAAAAACTGAGGTCTTTTGCTTTTATATGATTCGTTCTTATTAATTTCCTCCACACCCTGGGGCATGTGCACTTGGGATCTATGCCCCCACCCACGTGTGCTCCTGGAACCCCTGTGCTGTCCCAGCAACAGTGTAATCTGTGTGTCACTCCTTTCTCCTCAAGGACAGGTCTCACCACAGAGTGTCTCCCCTACAGGAGCCTCCACAGAAGCTTGTCAGGAAAAATACTCAGAGACTAGGTCTGTGGGTTCAGGAGTTTTTGCCTCACATCCTCCTTATCTGAGACGCTGTGACTAATGAAAGCCGCTCCCACTCCCATGAGCTGTAGCACAGTAATAGTCAGCCTCATCCTCAGGCTGCGGCCCAGAGAGGAGCAGAAGCCCTGCCTTGGCCGAGGCATCTTTGGATCCAGAGAAGCGGCGGGGGACTCCAGATACTAACTCCTTAATTGAGTCTGAGTAGTAGTACAGGAGATACTGGGGAGGGCTCCCTGGCTTCTGCTGGAACCAGTATATGATACAGCATTAACACCAAAGCCACTGCTCAGGGTACAGGTGAGTCTGGCTGTCATTCCCAGAGATGCAGAGAGGGAGGGCAGCTGGGTCAGCACAGGCTGGGACAGGGAACCTGCAAACACAGACACTCATGGGCGATGGGGCGGGGACCAGGGTAAAAATTTTCCTAGTGTCTGAGCCAGGTGGACTGACACCACCTGGAAGGCTTCTCTGTGTCCCTGGTGCCTGTCCCTACGTGTGCATTGAGAGAGGTGCGCGAGGAGGACAGGAGTTCAGGCCATGGTGACAAAGTCCCTGGTCCCCACAGTGGGCTGGGCCGCCCCAGGCCTCCTTTTCTCCTCTACCCTCTGCCACAGGAGGGGCTGTCCATGCAAATGTGGTCCATCCAGTGACTGCCCAGCCCGTCCCTGAGCCCTGGTGCTGGAGCTCAGCTCAGACCATACACTGGGGACCATGGAGGTTGGCCTCACCCCTGTGGAGAGCCCTGGGAGGAAACACCTGCTGAGGGAACACATGTTCCTACTCGGAGGACTCTATCAGACCAGGCAGGACACAGGTTCTGAGTCTCCAACAGGAGCACAAGGCCCATCCCTGAAGCAAATCTCCTTTGAGTGAAAGAAAGGTCTTTATTGAGCAGCTGTGTATGGATCACAGGACAGTCCCACAGTATCACCTGGTGGTCCTATGTGGAAAAATGAAAAACAAAAAATCTGAGAGCCTGTATTAAGCATAGGTATAAACTAACATTTTGTTTCAACTCTGCTTCACTGGAAATAATACACGCTTTCCTAGGAAGATACAAAACTGGCTGCAGCAGACATAAATTGAGTAAGTAGAATACTTTTATTAGAAACAATAAAAAAAATGTGATTTTAAAACCCCTCCACAGATTGTCAGAAGATACAGACATTTTCACAGGGAACATATAGAAACCACTCAGAGATCAGATGGTTCCAATTTATTTGGTTTCTATTTTTTTCCCATAGTATCTAAAGGAACAGAAAATTTCTAAGTTCTTACTGGGAACAGTGACAGCCTCCTAACTGGAATGTCACCTCAGTGGAAATCTATGATTTATTTCAAAAGGTCCGTCTCTGTCAACTGTATCCCTGGAACTCCAACCGTGTCTCCTGCTGCATGTGGTACCTGGAAGGACAGAAGGGGGTGCGGCAGGGGCACACATATGGGGATACTGCCTGTGTGCATGTGGGGTGCACATGGGCAGCTGGGACAGAGGAGTCTGAGCACAGCTATGGTATGTAAGGTGAGATCTGTAGGGTGAGCTGAGTGAAGTCCCTGAAGAAGTAGAGGAGCCCTGGGTCAGAGGTCAGGGCATGTGTCAAGGCTGGAGAAACGGTGGGGGAAGGGGGCTGGTGGCTGGTGACCCTGGTGGATATGTACTCAAGGTCATAGGGATGGACCAGCTGAGCACATGAATCCAGCATCTCCAAATGAAATAGAAAGAAAGACCTAGGAAAGTAAATATCCTTTCACTTAAACCTGAAATCTGTTTTCACTCTTTGTGAAAGCACGTGAGTGTACATGTATTCATAAAGGCCAAATAGAGTCATAATGAAGCTGTCCATATGCTCTTGCTAATTCTGCAGATCCAGCCTTTTTTTCTTGACATTATTATTTCTTATAATCCCGAGTAGTCCACACAACTGTCAGGTGGAACCCAGCCCTTCTCTCTTCGTGGGCCGGTGACATGGTGCTCTGCGAGGGCCCCACATGCCAGTGAGGCCTGGGAGCTCAGGGTTGGTGTCTCACTTCCCCACTGGCCTGAAGTGCTGTGCAAACTCCAAGGCTGCATTCCCATGCTGAGCAGGAGTGATCAGCCTCGTCCTCAGCCTGGGACTCAGGGGTGGTCAGAGAGGCCAGCCTGCTTGACTTGCATCCAGAAGCTCTATGGGAGAACAAGAGGGCCAGGTGTTCTTTCTTCCTGTTGATTTGAAGTGTAGGGTCATGGCCCGGGTGTTGCTGCAGTCAAGCTGCTCACTTTTTGCCAATAGTGTTCCTACTTTCAGTGCAGGTGAATGTGGCCATCTTGGGTGGGCTTAGTCACTGAGGGTGGGCTTGGTCACCGACGGTGGCTGATTCAGCCCCACCTCGGTCACAGACACTGTAAGGGGACAGAGAGGAATGTGAGGAGGATGGCATCCCACTGCAGTGGAGAGTGGGGGTGTGGAGCAGAGTTGGGGGGTTCTTTCATCCACCCTAGAGAGGTCTGCCCTCATCTGTGCAGAGAGTGGGGAGGGTGAGGAGAGGAACCCAGGTCCTAAGACCCAGACTCTGACGCTAAAGCTCTGTCGTGGATACTGAGCACCCAAAGTCTCTTTACTTCTCTGGAAAGTTCCACAGGGGTGGGCTTGCTGTGCTCAGTTAAGCCCTTGCTGTCCATCTGTCCGGCCTCCCTGTCAGGGCCTCTCACAGGTGGAAGGAAACAGAGGAGGAGGTGAGAAGCTGACTCAGGGATAGAGGTGGCCCGTGTGGTGATGGCCCCTGTGTCCTGGCAGGTCAGCAATATCTAGTGAGCACACTGATGCCTGAACACCCTAGAAGCCCTGAGTGCTGTCTCTGCTGGCAGGGGCCACACAGGATTGTCCCAGCCTGTCTCACAAGCCATCAGACCCCAGACACTCCCTGTCCTCTCTTGCACTCCTGTCACCCCAGTTAGAGTTCCACAGGTTGTCCTGACCCTCTTTTCTGAGCTGCTCCTGATGTCACAGAGAGACCCAGGGCATCTGGGAATTTTGAAGAAGGGGGCATCGGGCTTAAGGGAGGCCCCTCTCACTACAAAGGGGCCATAGAAAGCTTGTGTCTCAGCTGCATCAGCAGAATTTTATTATATCACCTATTCCTGATGCTTAGGATTCCTGATGATTAGATCATGTAATACAACTGTGAAAACGAGAATATTTCCGCTTGCACCTCATGCGGCCAATTGGCCAACCCTTAATACACTAACTTGTTTATATTCATCTGCAGTAACTGAGGATCCACGTGAGTTCAGAGGCTGCTGGGTTCAGCTCTAGTGCCTTCTTCATGTCTCTGTGTTTGAGACAGACTCTGAGCTCCTGCCTATGTGGACATGTCTGAGAAGAGGAGTCATCATAAGAATGTCTCAGCCTCAAGCCTGGATGGGATCAGAGGTGGGGACATTATTGAATCAACAGATATACAGAGGGTTTCAGACCTTCAGGTGCTGGTGTCATGATGACAGCAATTTGCAAGGGTGGGAAGGTCTGGTCAGGGACCCCAGAGGGTGTATTATGTTTCAATCTCTCCTGGGAACAAGCACCTTGTGGGCATTGAGGTCTCTGTCATTTGTGAGACAGTAAGAATCAACCTCATCCTCAGGTTGGAGCCCACAGATGGTCTGTGAAGCCATGTATCTATCTGACTTGGAGGCAGAAGATCAATCTAGAACCCCTGATGGCCAGGTACTTCCAAAAGCCAGTATTTGGGGGAACAACAGCACTAAGAGGTGGAACCCACACCATTATCAGATCTGGTGCTGCTGCTACTCCGAGTGTAGGTGATGGTGACGTCCTGGACCAGAGTCCCCAACACTGATGGTGACTGAGTCACCAAAGACCATGCCAAGGACCCTAAAGTGAAGGACAGAGTGAGAGAGAGTCAGGGTCCCACCAACAACTCAAGATAAGGACCTAGGAGAAAGAAAAGACCCAGTTATCCCCAGAGGGACCCCCCCCTCCCCCACCACTGACGTCGGAGTTCAGTTGTCTGTGTAGTACGTGAGAAAGGTGAAGAGGAGAGGGGTCCAGGGCATGGTAGAGATGACCCAAGAACTTTCTCCCCATACTCCCGCTGGGATAGAGATCCCCCAGCCTCTCTTATCCCTTCCCTCACTCTGATGGGAACAGGGCCCATCATTCAGATTATTCCCCATCCCTCCGGATTGGCCCAACCTCTCCATCAACCAGGAATCAATACCCTCTGCTTCAAAGTTGTATTTAAAGAGCATGGGACTGGTGAATTTCTTCTGTGGGGACATCTAGGGCCTTGGGAGAAAGGGGCTGCTGGGCCCCAGGCATCCCTGAGCAGGGGCACCTACTAAGCAGCCAGGTGCTTGGTCTCCAGCTCTGGGCGCTACCTTGTGGTGGAGGCACGTGCCCACAGCGCCACCTGCTGGCCCTGGAGCACATTGCACCAGGTGTGAAAGGCAAGGTCACCATCCTGCCTGAGGGAGGGGCAGGCCCTCCTTGACCAGCGCCACTTCCATTGCCCCTGCCTCAGAAATGGGAAAAATCCTTCATCCAGGGGCCTTTCACGAAGCTGCAACCTCCTCAAATCACGCGTCCCTTAGTTCCCTAGAACGGCCTCCTCAAATGCTGACCCTTTCTCATGGGTTACATTAGTGGAACGGGGTAGCCCTGAGACCTAGCACCTGAAGGGAGATGTGTCCTGCTGTCAGCATATCAGAAAGACAGAGGCCTGGACCAGCCACAGCCCATGGTTTGGGAAGGCTGGGGAGCTCCTCCTCCCTCTGACCTCACTTTCCAGTGAGGCAGGGTCAGAAACCCGGCCCTGCCCCTGGATTCCTCTCCTGTCTACCGGAGGAAGACCCCGGAGGAAGGGGTTGAGAAGACGGTGCTCTGCACCTTTAGAAAGACAGAGGTCGGCTCCCTGAGACCCACCTCTTAGCACGCCTGTCCCAGTAGGACCGGGGGCTGGAGCCCTGACCTGAGAGGGATGGGTCTCCATGAAGAGAGCGGGGCCAGGGTGGAGTGGGGATACTGGTGTGAGGAGAGACTGAGGAATGAAGGGGGGTGAGGGATGAGGCTCCCAGGAGCCCCCAAAAGTAATTTTGAGTGCTTGAGCTGAGGCTAGTGACAGAAAAAGAGGATTTCAGACTGTCCTATGGCCTGTGGGGACCCTCCTGTCAGAAGGTGACAAGGACCATCCAATAGATTGGACGGTTCTTTGGTGATGAGCTGTTCTGAAGAGGTGCTGTTGGAGAAGGCTGGAGACCTGTTCAGCTGCCTCTGACTGTCCCCAGCACCCTTCTTACAGAAAACATTCAGAAAGGCATAATGATTTCTACTCCTCTCTCTCTCTCTCTCTCTCTCTCTCTCTCTGTCTCTCTCTCTCTCACAAAGACATGTGGGCTGAATCAGCTGTGATGGGCATGTGTCCTGTAGCATTTCACACCATGAATGATGCTGACTTTTTTTTAAATGTGGCAGCTGTCTCACTTTTGTCCCCAAATTTTTACTTGTTCCATGAGTGCTGTGTGTAGTCACCTTCTTTCCTGTTCGAGGTGAAATGAACTGTTCATAGAATGTGTTTCATTGGGTGTTGATTTGTTAATCAGAATACATGTTTAATCTTAGATGGTTTCGATGATCTGAAAGACACTATTAGCAGAATAATTATGTGGGTGTGTATACATTCACTTTTTTTAACTCTACATATTGACAACAGAGATACACTGTGGAAATAGCATGGTATGTCTTTCTGAATTTCTCAGTAACAGGCAGCCCTTCACACACACAAAGACAGAGAAATTGCTCACAAGTTCACAGAGAGAGGTCACTAAGTACAGAGGCTTACCTCATACAACGAAGTAGTAGATGACGTATAGAGATGATGAGAAAGGAATTTACCAAATTTGATAATTTTTTGAGAGAAAAATCTGGGCTTTAAAATTCAATTTCCAATCATTTTCTCACCAACACGCTTTGAGGTATAATTAACAAATAAATAGTCTATATATAAGGTGCAAAATGTGATGGGCATGATCCCGTCATCAGGGACACATGGCCCCTTCTGTGCAGGACGCTGTGTTCTTTCCTCTGATGTGATCTACTGGTGACCATGGCTCCCCTTCCCTGTCAACTCCCCATAGCACCGAGGGGAGAGACAGCCTTTCTGCAGGGATGGGAGGCCACGGGAAGGGACCTGGAAGACATTGCTAGTGGGTTATTCCAGGCGAATCTTCCTTGTCTGTCAACGTTCCACACACTTGGGACTACTGTCATTCATAGAGATTTTTAACACAGTGAGTCACTCCTAGGAATCTTGTCTGCAAGCACAGGACACAAGTCTGCAGGGAGCTGTGACAAATGATATTCTCTGTAGCATTTTACTTAAAACTCTAAATCCCTTGAGCAGGATGTGTTCCAGAAGAGCAGGACTTTGGTGGTGACCAAATGTTTAGGATCAACATTTCAAATGTAAAGTTTGAGAAAAATATAGTCCATATTAAAGAATGAGTGCTGTGGGAGCTAAAGAAAAATGACAACAATTTGTGTGCTTGCATCTGAAAATATATCCACTTTTCATCATGATCTTGCCAGAAAC